>NC_090025.1:7028551-7263551 GCF_037176765.1 Anolis sagrei | reverse complement strand
AGAAGATCAGTATACAGTAAACATGATCACTATGCTGGCTTTTGTATTTGATCACACGTCAGACACTTCCCAAGTGTCTAGGACTGTGTGATGTATTGGCAAATGAAGCATGCAGATCTGAGTAGGGGGGCCTTTTACAGCTGACAGATGGCAATTCTGTCAGTGCCGATTGTTTTTAAGTGCAGGCCAAGGTCTTTAGGCACTGAACCCAGTATGCTCATCACCACTAGGACCACCTTTACTTATTATTAATATTATTATTATAGTACTATTGGATAGGACTGTGTGATGCATCGGGGAATAATGCATGCAGATCCAAGTAGGCTGGCTTTTTCCAGCTGACAGGTGGTCATTTTTCAGCGCCGATTGTTTTTAAGTGCCGGCCAAGGTCTTTAGGCACTGCACCCAGTGTGCCAATCACCACTGGGACCACCTTTACTGGCCTGTGCTAGAGTCTTTGAAGTTAGTACACAGTAAACAAGATAACTATACTGCTTTTGTATTTGATCACACGTCGAATACTTCCCAAGATGGCAATTTTGTCAGCGCCAATTGTTTTTAAGTGCAGGCCATGGTCCATAGGCACTGCACCCATTATGCTCATCACCACTAGGACTACCTTTACTTATTATTATTATTACTATTATTATTATATTACTATGTGATACACAACAAGATTAGTACACAGCAAACAAGATCGCTATGCTGGCTTTTGAATTCGATCACACGTCAGACACTTCCCAAGTGCCTATGATTGAGTGATGTATCGGGGAATAATGCATGCAGATCCAAGTAGGGTGGCCTTTTGCAGCTGACAGGTGGTCATTTTGTCAGTGCCTATTGTTTTTAAGTGCAGGCCAAGGTCTTTAGGCACTGCACCCAGTGTGCAGATCACCACTGGCCTGTGCTAGAGTCTTTGAAGTTATTATTATTATTATTATTATTATTATTATTATATACACAACAAGATTAGTACACAGTAAACAAGATCACTATACTGGCTTTTGTATTTGATCACACGTCAAACACATCCCAAGATGACAATTTTGTCAGCGTCAATTGTTTTCAAGTGCAGGCCAAGATCCATAGGCACTGCATCCAGTGTGCTGATCACACTGGGACCACCTTGACTGGCCCATTTTGTCTTTAGGTACTGCACCTAGTATGCTCATCACCACTGGGAATACCTTTACTTATTATTATTATTATTACTATTATTATTATTATTATTATATTACTATGCGGTAAACAACAGGTGATGGTCATTTTTCAGTGCCGACTGTTTTTAAGTGCAGGCCAAGGTCTTGAGGCACTGCGCCCAGTATGCTCATCACCACTGGGACTACCTTTACTTATTATTACTATTATTATTATATTACTATGTGATACACAACAGGTGGTGGTCATTTTTCAGTGTCGATTGTTTTTAAGTGCAGGCCAAAGTCTTGAGGCACTGCGCCCAGTGTGCCAATCACCACTGGGACCACCTTTACTTATTATTATTATCATTATTCCTCCCTTTTTCTCGACACAAGGAGACTCAAAGCAGCTATACCTTTTTTTTCTTTATTTCCTTCCTTCCTTCCTCTCTTTTTCTTTCATTCTTCCCTCCTTTTTTCCACCCCTCTTTTCTCTTCCTGTTTTTCTTACTCAGGTAAACAATCCTTCTGCTCTTACCTCGTACTTCATGGTAAAGAACCCATCTCCGCCTATTCCTTCCAGGGCAAAGGCCTGCACAATCGGCCACTTCTCCACCACAAACATGTCAAAGATCTGAAGGTGACCTGGAGAAATCAAACATTTACTTTTTCTGAGTCGTGTGCGTACAATGGCATTTCTCAGCTTCTGTAAGGAATTGTTAATGAATCACTTGGGTTATTTCTCAAGGAGGTTTGCTTTGTTTGTAAAACTCTTGGCAGTTACTGAAATATTTTGTTTAATTACGATAAAGAATATAATTTTTATAGTTTATCTAGAGGTAAATGCAACTTCTATCAATGCAACTCATTTTGAGTTTTTTCTGCACACGAGAAATATGGAAATGCATGTTTTGCAAGGGGAATAATGGCCCATTTTGTCGAGTTAGTATGCCCAGAAGATCCTAAAATCAAGTCTGCCTGTAAACGTAATAAAAGAGCTGTTTCCAAAGACAGGGAATCAAAAACGAAAAGTGCTCCAAAATGAAGAAACGTGAAATTTTGGAGTGGATGGAGCCCAAAAGGTATCAAATTCAGCTCCCTGTTGAATGTGTGCCTTTAAAAAGATTACATACATAAAATACATATATACAGGGGCTGCGGTGGCACAACGGGTTAAACCGCTGAGCTGCTGAACTTGCTGACCAGAAGATTGGCGGTTCGAATCCTCAGGACAAGGGTGAGCTCCCACTGTTAGCCCCAGCTTCTGCCAACCTAGCAGATTGAAAACATGCTAATGTGGGTATATCAATGGGCACCACCTTGGTGGGAAGGTAACCTCACTCCATACAGCCATGCTGGCCAAATGACCTTGGAGGTGTCTACGGACAACACCGGTTCTTCGGCTTAGAGATGAGATGCGCACCACCAACTTGAGCCAGAGATGAGCACCAACTCTTAGAAGCTGGAAGGGGAACCCTTTACCTTTATCTGTGTTTGGTTGTTTCTAGGCATTGAACGTTTGATTATTGTTGATTATTGTGTTTTTGTATGAAGGAATCTGCCCTGACTCCTCTTGGGGAGATAGGGCAGAATATAAATAATAATAATAATAATAATAATAATAATAATAATAATAATAATATACTGACACAAAAACACAGTATGTCACAGCTGGTTTTCGTATCACAAAATCACAAGTCGAACACTTTCCAAGCGTCTAGGACTGTGTGATGTATGATGGTGATTATGATGATGATGATTATAATTATTATTGTATACAGATATTTAGCCAAGACAGTGATAGCATGCAATGCATCAGCCACTGTTTATCAGGAGCTACCATTGTGGCTCATTTGTGCTTTGTGTAAAATATGTTTCTCCCTTCACTGCTGCCATATTAAAATCAGGCTGAAAGGTTTCCTTATTTTCAACACAACTCCTTTGACAATCTTCTGCAGTTTTGGGGTGAGAATGCGCATGCATTGGAATGTATTTTTTGTTTTTGGCCTTTTAAAGTATTTTCTGCTGTGTTTTTCAGTGTTTTTATGAGTGATGGTCACTCGTTGGCTTAATAGGTGTATTGTGTCCAAACCTGGTTTCAATTCGTTCAGTAGTTTTTGAGTTATGTTAATCCCACAAACAAACATTACATTTTTATTTATATAGACTTAACGTCCCCTGCCATGCATGGCCCAGTCTGTGTATATTGTTTTGTGTGTATATATATATTTGTATATGTGTGTGTATATATTTGTATATACGTGTGTTTGTGTATATATGTGGTTTTGTGCATGTGTTGTAGTGTATTTTTAGTTTTTTTGGCTTTTAAAGTCTTTTCTGCTGTGTTTTTCAGTGTTTTATGAGTGATGGTCACTCGTTGGCCTGAGAGGTGTCTTGTGTCCAAATTTGGTGTCAATTCGTCCAGTGGTTTTTGAGTTATGTCAATCCCACAAACAAACATTACATTTGTATTTATATAGATTGTTTATTATTATTATTTATTGTTATTGCGGTTAATAATAGTCATTATTTAAATGATATTGTTTATTATTATGGTGATTAATACTAAAATATTACTGGGAAGGTATTCTCAGTAGTCAAGGGCCAGTGTCTACTGCAGCAGATAATAATAATTTATTTTAAATTTACTTTGTTGAACATCACTATCACAGGTATATCTCTCTCTCTCTCTTTTTTTTAAATAAAACTGTTTATTTTGATTATGGTACATCACTGAAAATTGTGGCAGATATAATCAGGTACCAATATTTTTGACGTGTACATGCCTATCTACCTTATTCAATCAATCAGTTAATTTTGACATTGAGTACAAATTATTATCATTTACATAACTTAATACACATAGACTTGTTATTTCTGTGTGTATTAAGCTATGTAAATGATAATAATTTGTACTATAACTCAATAATAATTTGTAGGTATATCTCAAAGGACAGAGCAAAGTGAAAACAGACCACATAAGTTGCAGGGGGTCTGTTTTGCACAAAAAGTCCAACCCTCTACCTAAAGAAATTTCCAAAAGAGTAACTACACTCTTGACTCAGCAGATGCAATAACTCAGGAAAGATCACATTTCCCAAGCTCTTAACCCAAAGCAGCTGGCTTTACTCAAGAAAACCCAAAGGCATTGTGGTTTAGACCGAAGGCCCCAAATGCTTTCCTTGGAGAAATTAAAAATAACGGAATGATGCTGACTAAATACAATTGGGTTGCGATTGTCATGGTCAAGAAAACCACTGTTGGTGCAAGTATCATATTCTTTGCACACTTTCAGAAGCTTGGTTTAAAACTTGAAAAAAGCAAAGGGTTTACAGCTTTCTTCCAACAGTTTGGGCAAACTTTGACCCTTTGGCTGTTAGGAATTGTGGGAGTTGAAATCCAAAACACCCGGAGGGCCAAAGTTTGCCCATGCCTGGTCCAATGACTTGTGCATGCAATAGACATCCTCCGACACATTCAGTTAGGGAACCACATCTCCATTTATTTGAGTATTTACTGATGAATTGCTATTATTTGGCAAGCCTACCTTGAGAGCTAAAGGGGATGCCAATTCGGCTGCAGTCGCGAACCATGTCGACAAAGCTGGAAATTTTGAATTCCTCAGCAGCTTCTTCATCTTCATACTAATGAGGCAGAAAGGAAGGAAAGAACTTTGAAAATGAATACCATATTTTCGGCCATATCATAGAATCATAGAATCAAAGAGTTGGAAGAGACCTCGTGGGCTATCCAGTCCAACCCCATTCTGCCAAGAAGCAGGAATATTGCATTCAGATCACCCCTGACAGATGGCCATCCAGCCTCTGTTTAAAAGCGTCCAAAGAAGGAGCCTCCACCACACTCCGGGGCAGAGAGTTCCACTGCTGAATGGCTCCCACAGTCAGGAAGTTCTTCCTCATGTTCAGATGGAATCTCCTCTCTTGTAGTTTGAAGCCATTGTTCCTTGTCCTAGTCTCCAGGGAAGCAGAAAACAAGCTTGCTCCCTCCTCCCTGTGGCTTCCTCTCACATATTTATACATGGCTATCATATCTCCTCTCAGCCTTCTCTTCTTCAGGCTAAACATGCCCAGCTCCTTAAGCCGCTCCTCATAGGGCTTGTTCTCCAGATCCTTGATCATTTTAGTCGCCCTTCTCTGGACACATTCCAGCTTGTCAATATCTTTCTTGAATTGTGGTGCCCAGAATTGGACACAATATTCCAGGTGTGGTCTAACCAAGGGGGAATAGAGCATGGGGAGCATTACTTCCCTAGATCTAGACACTATGCTCCTCTTGATGCAGGCCAAAATCCCATTGGCTTTTTTGCCGCCACATGACATTGTTGGCTCATGTTTAACTTGTTGTCCACGAGGACTCCAAGATCTTTTTCACACGTACTGCTCTCGAGCGAGGCATTGTCCCCCATTCTGTATCTTTGCATTTCATTTTTTCCTGCCAAAGTGGAGTATCTTGCATTTGTTCCCGTTGAACTTCATTTTGTTAGTTTTGGCCATTCATCTCTCTAATCTGTCAAGATCGTTTTGAATCCTGCTCCTGTCCTCTGGAGTATTGGCTCTCCCTCCCAATTTGGTGTCGTCTGCAAACTTGATGATCATGCCTTCTAGCCCTTCATCTAAGTCATTAATAAAGATGTTGAACAGGACATTATATTATAGTATAATGTTATAGTACAATATAATATATAATATTAATATTGTGCTATGGTAATAATATAATATATTGCATTTATGTTTTACATGTAAGCCTCTCTGAGTCCCCTTCGGGGTGAGAAGGGCAGCATATAAATGTCATAAATAAATAAATAAAATAAAAATATAAGTAATACATCCAGTGGAAGATTCATTCAATCAGGCAGCTTCTGTCATAACTCAGGATAGATTCACCTTGCTTAGAACACCACCACACACCAAGGATGTAAGTTTGTAGATTATTGAAGAAAAAGTAAAATCATAAACATAGAAATAAGGCTGCAAAAGTCCAATATACAAAACAGAGTCTTAAATGCAAAGGCAGAGTTTCCAAGGTCCCAAGGCAAATAACATGAAGTGTAATCCACAAGCATTGGTCAAACAAGAATCCATGGCAGTATGACAGAGTCCCCAGAAACCAAGATCAAAACCAAAGTCCCAAAGAGCCAAAAGCTTTCCCCAAAAGCCGAGGTAATTCTAGAGAAGTTAACTGGGTGTAAACAAAGTTGTACTGACAAAGGGTTGACTTCAATCAGTTTGTTAAATATGCTTTCCTAGCATGAAAGCATTACGTTGACCTCGAACCTCCCGTTTTTAGCAAGCCGAGCACTTCGGCGTATCCTTAAGTGCAAACGGTCCTCCCTAACCAAATCCCCATCACCTTCAAGGCCAAATAACTCATTATCCTGGGACTGGCCATTCTGGGAATCAACAGGCACTGAGCTCATAGATGGAGCAATCGACTCTCCACCTGCAGCTGGGAACTATCACTCAAATCATGATCATCATCCAAAACAATATTCCTTTCCCTGGGAAACTGAGACACCGTCTCGTCTTCAGAATCAACATTGTCTGCATCAACAGCAGGGACATGTTCAGAAATCTGTAACCCATCCTCCTCCTCGTCCTAAGGAAACTCAGGCTCAGACTGAGCCACAACAGCTTCCTTGTTTTGATTATACTGGGGCCTGAAGCTTACACTACTAATTTTGTTGGGGCGTCAGTGTGCATTAGCCAGCGTTATACAAGAACAAAAACAATTGGGTCTGCCCAGTTTCAAGGAAGACTCCAGTCAAAGGCTGAATAATCTACACAGGAAAAGAAGTTATGCAGATGCAACAGAATAATAGCAGGGCAGCACCCAAGTCGGGGGATATTTCTACACCTTCGTAGCTGGTTTAATCTAATAGCTCAATGTCTCCGTCTCCAACAAATCATATTCCAAAACCAGAGCCATCAGACTTGAAAGGTAAACACATTTCATCATATGCAAAACATGCTTCCTTCAATGTAATTACAACAGGACTCAGCTCCTTTCTCCGAAGCCAAGGAACTATACTTGTGTTGAAGTTTCTTTTATTTGTGAAGGAAGGAAAGAAAGAAGGAGAGAAAGTGGGAGGAAAGGTTGGCCACAGAAATGCGTGGCAGGCACAGCTAGTACATATATATATATATACACACACACACATACATACATACACATGCACTTAATCCAAATCCAACTGAAACCTAAGCATCAGAATGAACTGAGACGAAAAAGAGTTATTTGTGCTGTTTCTGACTCTCGCAAAATGCTCAAATGGCAGGCATCATCAGCCAAATGTAACTCAGGGGATCAATATGTCTTGCAGATACCTAGCAGCACAATGTAAAAGCTAGACACATCTTGTCTTGTTGCTATCTTGGGAGATTGTCCTTCAAATACTGCAGAGTAGCTGCAGGCAAGTTACTCACTGTTACAGGATAGCTGCAGGCAGGTTATTCGCTCCTACAGCAGGGAGAGAATTTGCCCTCCATCCAAAGTCCTGGCTATAAAATGCCGCCTCTCCCTAATTCCAGCACATCTGGGACCTTTTTTGGCAAACAAGAACGTTCCCTTCGAGTCGGCTGTTGACTCACTCACCTCGTTTTCTGTCAGGCAATGGAAATGCAAGTTCCTCCAAAAGGCTACGTATGGCAAAAGGTAGTTGTAGTTGACAGGGTTGCAGTACAGGTGGACGCTGTCCGGTTTAATTAGTAGGATCACATCTACAGGAATAAGAAATCCAGATTTAGAGAGAGCCTGGGACTTTTGGTTACTGTTACATTTTTGCTCATGCTTGAGCTATGCAGGTGCAGAGAGAGAAGCAGAGAGAGACCAGTTTGAAGTGTGCTCTAACTTCATGAGCTGCTGAAGGAGTTTATCCACATGGATATATATATATATATATATAGAGAGAGAGAGAGAGAGAGAGAGAGAGAGAGCTAATTATATCTATATAGGATTTGCAGAGACTTGCAACCATGTGATGGGGAAATTCATATAAAAAAGTAATGTATACATATAGAAACAGATATACAGGTACATGTAAATCTCTTGAGATCTATATAATATAATGTAATGCAATATAATATATTGTATATACATATAATATTTATAATATTATAATGTAATGCAATATAATACTTATATAATAATATGATATTATAATTATATATTAATATTTCATGTAATGTTACTAATAATATTACAATATAATGGTATAGTACAATAGTAACATTTAATACTGAGATTGTACCACGCTAATAATATAATATATTGTATATACATATAATATTTATAATATCATAAAGTAATGCAATATAATAAATACTTATAATAATATATTATAATTATTTATTTATATGTCATGTAATATTACTAATAATATTACAATATAATGGTATCGTACAATAATAATATTTAATACTGATATTGTACTATGCTAATAATATATTGTGTGTGTGTGTGTGTGTGTGTATTAGGCCTGGGTAACAACGGAAAATTTTGTTTCTAAACTCGTTTCGTTTTTAGGGGTCCATTGCGTTTCGTTTTTTAAAAAATTACGAAATTTCGTATAATTACGAATCGATTCGTTAATGGTGGACACGATTGCGCAATATGCTAAAAAAACCTCCAAATGAGACAGGGGGAACTTCTGAAGCTTCCCTCTCCCTCTGTTGTTGACTGTTGGTGTGATAAAACAAACAACAACTATAAAACTTGCACCAGGCATGCGAAAATAATTACGAAATAATTACGAAATAATTACGAAATAATAACGAAACAATTACGAAATAAATTGAAAAAATGTTTTGAAGCTAATTTACTCCTCACACAATTCCTGCATGGCTCAATATTGGATCGTAAGCTAATTGAAATACGAATTAATAGCGAATTACGAAATTAACGAATGAAACCACCCAAGCCTAATATATATATATAGTAAACTGCTCTGAGTCCCTTTTGGGGTGAGAAGGGCGGCATATAAATGTCGTAAATAAATAAATAAATAAATAAATATCTTTATGTATATAGGATGTGCAAAGACCTGCAAACATATGAGGGGGAAACTTCCAGGGGAACAAACATCCACATATAGAGTTAATACACACAAACCAATCCGACCTTGAAGGAGCTGGGGGTGATGACGGCCAACAGGGAGCTCTGGCGTGGGCTGGTCCATGAGGCCACGAAGAGTCGGAAACGACTGAACGAATGAACAACAACAACAACAATCCATACAAAAAAGAAGGACATGACATATATCTCCTTTCCCTCCTTCCCTCCCTTTTGACTGGAAAAGAAAACACACTGTCAAGGGAGGGGAAGAGTAGAGAGAAATGTATCATATATTGCAAGCTGCCTGGCCTTGACCTTGACCTCATTATAAGCCGAGGGAGCCTTTTTCAGATCAAAAAAAGGGCTGAAAAATTTGGATTATCTTTAAGTAGATATGGTCAAACTACCCAGCACCCCCTGCCTTACCATCAAGGACTTCTTCGGGAAACCCTGAGCGCTCAAATTCATTGTTGTTCTGGTTGTACAAGCCAAAGAGCAGATAGTTGGCCAGTTCTCGGCAGCCTTCGTTGTATCGGCTGTCAATTCCTGCAGGGTGAGAAGAGGCACGGAGTCAGAGCCAAGGGAAAGCAAGAGGCATAATTCTTGTGGACACAATGCGTCTGAAACAATATTAAAAGGGAAATCCCTGCAGGTACTAATTCTATGCATATTAAATCACAAAACCGTTTCCCGCAGGGACACTGAACCAGAGGCACAGAGACCGCTTGTGCCAGATGACCTTTGGCCACCGCACAGTTTGTGGGTTATTATAATAATTGAGGATTACCATATTGAAAATCCCTTAATAATACACTAATCTGAAGGACACGCCTGGAAGGAGAACTGTGGGGACCAAAACCAGCCTGAAATGACATTTCCAAATGGGAAAGGCTCCCAAATGATAGAAGGAGCTGGCAGGAAACAGATGAATGGGAGAAGAAGGTCATTTTTCAAGTGGTGCGACCAAGCCAGATGAAGGTCAAGGCTTACTTTCCTGTTCATTCTTTCCTCTGGAATATGCTAACACTAAGTAGCACTGACTGTGAGAGCCATTCAGCAGTGGAACTCTCTGCCACGGAGTGTGGTGGAGGCTGCTTCTTTGGAAGCTTTTAAACAGAGGCTGGATGGCCATCTGTCAGGGGTGCTTTGAATGCAATATTCCTGCTTTTTGGCAGGGGGTTGGACTGGATGGCCCATGAGGTCTCTTCCAACTCTTTGATTCTATGAATCATAGAATCATAGAATCATAGAATCAAAGAGTTGGAAGAGACCTCATGGGCCATCCAGTCCAACCCCATTCTGCCAAGAAGCAGGAATATTGCATTCAAAGCACCCCTGACAGATGGCCATCCAGCCTCTGTTTAAAAGCTTCCAAAGAAGGAGCCTCCACCACACTCCGGGGCAGAGAGTTCCACTGCTGAACGGCTCTCACAGTCAGGAAGTTCTTCCTCATATTCAGATGGAATCTCCTCTCTTGTAGTTTGAAGCCATTGTTCCCTTGCATCCTAGTCTCCAAGGAAGCAGAAAACAAGCTTGCTCCCTCCTCCCTGTGGCTTCCTCTCACATATTTATACAAGGCTATCATATCTCCTCTCAGCCTTCTCTTCTTCAGGCTAAACATGCCCAGCTCCTTAAGCCGCTCCTCATAGGGCTTGTTCTCCAGACCTTTGATCATTTTAGTCGCCCTCCTCTGGACACATTCCACCTAGTCAATATCTCTCTTCAATTGTGGCGCCCAGAATTGGATACAATATTCCAGATGTGGTCTAACCAAAGTGGAATAGAGCATGGGGAGCATGACTTCCCTGGATCTAGACACTATGCTCCTCTTGATGCAGGCCAAAATCCCATTGGCCTTTTTTGCCGCCACATCACATTCCTGGCTCATGTTTAACTTGTTGTCCACGAGGACTCCAAGATCTTTTTCACACATACTGCTCTCAATCCAGGCATCCCCCATTCTATATCTTTGCATTTCGTTTTTCCTGCCTAAGTGGAGTATCTTGCATTTGTCCCTGTTGAACTTCATTTTGTTAGTTTTGGCTGATCTCTCTAATCTGTCAAGATCATTTTGAATCTTGCTCCTGTCCTTTGGAGTATCGGCTTTCCCTCCCAATTTGGTGTCGTCTGCAAACTTGATGATCCTGCCTTTTAACCCTTCATCTAAGTCATTAATAAAGAAGTGGAACAGGACCGGGCCCAGGACGGAACCCTGCGGGTGGCACTCCGCTCGTCACTTCTTTCCAAGATGAAGAGGAAGCATTGGTTAGAATCACCCTCTGGGTTCGTCCATTTAACCAATTACAGATCCACCTCACCACAGTTTTGCCTAGCCCACATTGGACTATGGGAGGTTGAAAAGTAAATCCAGAAGAACCATGTCCAGCAACTGTAAGGCTTGGACTAGAACCTGAAACCTTCCTTCTGTTTCCTTTTTTATTATTGTCCGGCGACTCTTTCAGTTAATCAGTCTCTTGGATCAATTCTTCCGCTGTTACACAGGACATGAGATGTCTCCCCGCTGGCTTTTATTATCTGCCAGTTTCCTGCGTTGAAGCATTTCCTGCTGATCCCAGCACTGACCCAGTTCCCCAGACTGTGACGGACAAGACCTGGACAGCACTCATTTTGCAAAACGTGGTGCCGTTTTAACAATCCCGCTTAGCACAGCTGCTTCTGCAAACGAAATCCCCCTTCTCATACATATGGTGTTGCGTGAAGCTTTCGTTTTAATAAGCTAATCTGGTGACCCAATTCTTCGACGGGCAAGGTTTGCGATTTTAAAAAATTGCTGCTCATAAGGAATGATGACCCAAATCCCTGAGTCATGGCAGGAGAGAAATGACCTCCGGTTTTGCGGAACACCATATCGGAAAAACCACACCGGAGGCGAACCCGGCTGAGATGAGAAGCGTTGGATTGGCAAGACAGCCGAAAGTAATCCAGCCCCACGAGGGACGTGTCACTTCGGATTAAACATCAAGCGTGTTTCCGTGGCATAAATGAGAAACCGGAGCCAAAGGGAGCAGGGGTGATGGAGAGAGAATGAGGATGCATTTCATGCCACTCGTAGGGTCCCACTTCCCTTTTCTTGCTGGTGGGGGCAACTGATTAAGCACAATGGAAGAGGAAATAATGGCTTCTGGTTACAAAGAATGTCACTCAACTGAGTATTCATGGCTACCAGGGCCACTCTCAATTGACATCTTACTTGTGAGTATAGAACAAGCATGGGCAAACTTGGGCCCTCCAGGTGGTTTGGACTTCAACTCCCACAATTCCTAACAGCCAGTAGGCTGTTAGGAATTGTGGGAGTTGAAGTCCAAACCACCTGGAGGGCTCAAGTTTACCCATGGCCCATGTGGTCTATTCCAACTCTATTATTCTATGACTCTATGGACTATCTATTTCTATTCTATTTTTGTTTTATTGACTACTAGCCGTCCCCTGCCACGCGTTGCTGTGGCCCACATGGGGGTTTCTGTGTGGGAGGTTTGGCCCAATTCTATCGTTGGTGGGGTTCAGAATGCTCTTTGATTGTAGGTGAACTATAAATCCCAGCAACTACAACCCCCAAATGTCAAGAATCTATTTTCCCCAAACTCCGCAAGTGTTCACATTTGGGCATATTGAGCATTTGTGTAGAGTTTGGTCCAGATCCATCGTTGTTTGAGTCGACAGTGATCTCTGGATGTAGGTCAACTACAACTCCCAAAACTCAAGGTCAATGCCCACCAAACCCTTCCAGTATTTTCTGTTGGTCATGGGAGTTCTGTGCGCCAAGTCTGATTCAATTCCATCGTTGGTGGAGTTCAGAATGCTCTTTGATTGTAGCTGAACTACAACTCCCAAATGTCAAGAATCTATTTTCCCCAAACTCCACCAGTGTTCACATTTTGGCATATTGAGTATTCATGTAGAGTTTGGTCCAGATCAATCATTGTTTGAGTCCACAGTGATCTCTGTATGTAGGTGAACTACAACTCCCAAAACTCAAGGTCAATGCCCACCAAACCCAGTATTTTCTGTTGGTCATGGGAGTTCTGTGTGCCAAGTTTGACTCAGCTGGTGGAGTTCAGAATGCTCTTTGATTGTAAGTGAACTAGAAATCCCAGCAATTACAACTCCCACAGGACAAAATCAATACCCTCCCCCAATCCCACCAGTATTCAGATTTGGGTGTATTGGGTATTTGTGCCAAATTTGGTCGAGTGTATGAAAATACATCCTGCATATCAGATATTTACATTACGATTCATAACAGGAGCAAAATGACAGTTATGAAGTAGCAATGGAACTAATTTTATGGTTGGGGGTCACCATAACATGAGGAAGCGTATTAAGGGGTCGTGGCATTAGGAAGGTTGAGAACCACTGGCCTAGATGGCCCATGTGGTCTCTTTCCAACTCTATGATTCTATGGACTATCTATTTCTATTCTATGGAACATCTATTTCTGTTTTATTGACTATTCTAAAGCCTTTGACTGTGTGGATCATAATAAATGGTGGCAAGTTCTTGGTGGTATGTATGGGGAGACCAAATCACCTTCCCTCTCTCCTGAGGAATCTGTATAAGGACCAAGTAGCAACCGGAAGAACTGACCATGGAACAACAGACTGGTTCAAGATTGGGAAAGGCGTACGGCAGGGTTGTATCCTCTCACCCAACCTATTCAACTTGTATAGAGAAGACATCATGCGAGTTGCGGGGCTAGACGAATGCAAGACTGGGGTTAAAACTGCTGGAAGAAACATTAACCTTAGATATGCAGATGATACCACTTTGATGGCTGAAAGCAAGGAGAAGCTGAGGAGCCTTCTAACCAAGGTGCAAGAAGAAAGTGCAAATGCTGGGTTGCATTTAAACATAAAAAACAAGATTATGGCAACAAGAATGATTGATAACTGGCAAGTAGAGGGAGAAAACGTGGAGGCAGTGACAGACTTTGTATTTCTAGGCGCAAAGATTATTGCAGACACAGACTACAGCCAGGATATCAGAAGATGTTTACTTCTTGGGAGAAGAGCAAGGACTCATCTCGATAAAATAGTGAATGTTCTGTCGCTGCTGGGCTTAAAATGAAGTGCTTTTAAAACAGGATGCACAACTTGAGCCCAACGGGAAGCCAGGGGGCCTGAAGAGAAGCTCTTAGAGAATTTTGCTCCATAGACAGTCTTTAGAGGGTTTGAGAAATACAACAAAGTATTTTATTGATGAACAATCTAACAGAAACTTCTTTGTCTTCAAAGGTTAAACAAATACTTCCAGGCTTTAAGCAACTGGTGGCTTCTAACTGTTTCTTTGCTTTACTTTCAAGGAAAATCCCTTTCTAGCTCCTCCCAGACTAACTGTGAACCTACACCTGACTGATGTGGATCCACTACCGGGCTGAACTGCGTCTCAAAACCGAGTGGACGTACCAGTAGGCCTGTAGTCACTTAGCTGGAGTTCTTGATGTTTAAAGCTGTTATTCCCTCCGAAATTCCTCAGGGCTGTAAGGCTGTTTCCCTGGAACCTTTGGGAATCTTTATATGTTCTTAAGACTGTTCTCCACCGGGAGGTCTTAAGGGTTGAAGCTTTTGCACAAGAGACCTGGACACATCCTGTACATTAACTATTCTTGCAGAGACTGACTAAAAATGGCTTCCTTCCCTTCTCTAAACCCAAAAGGGGGTGGGACTAGAGAACCTAATGATGATGAACAGGTGGCCTGCCCTATAACTGCAAACTTTAACAGGAAGCCACCCTGCTGCAGAATCCCAAGCCTAGGATTGCAAGCAAACATTTAATACAAAGCAAATAAAGTGGGAGCTTCTGGTAAAGCTGTACCAGCACAGTGAAGAATAGAGACATCACACTGGTAACAAAGATCCACATGGTCTTCCCTGTAGTCACGTACGGATGTAAGAGCGGGACCTTAGGGAAGGCTGAGCGAAGGAAGGGAGATGCTTTTGAACTGTGGTGCTGGAGGAAAGTTCTGAGAGTGCCTTGGACTGCGAGAAGATCCAACCAGTCCATCCTCCAGGAAATAAAGCCTGACTGCTCATTGGAGGGAAGGATACTAGAGGCCAAGATGAAATCCTGTGGCCACATCATGAGAAGAAAGGAAAGCTTGGAGAAGACAATGATGCTTGGGAAAATGGAAGGATAAAGGAAGAGGGGCCGACCAAGGGCAAGATGGATGGATGGGATCCTTGAAGTGACTGGCTTGACTCTGAAGGAGCTGGGGGTGGTGACGGCCGACAGGGAGCTCTGGCCTGGAATGGTCCATGACGTCACAAAGAGTTGGAAGCGACTGAATGAATAAACAACAACATCAACTATCTTCTAGTTGGGTTTTTTCAAAAGCTGAAAGCCAATGGATAGACCCTACTTAGACAACCAAAAGGGGAGGAAGAAAACAAGGAAATCCAAGGGCACAGGCATGCAACACGTAAAGTACGGTGGAGGGGGGGGGGGGACCATTCCTGGTCTGACTTGGTTACTTCAACCTCATTGGCAGGAAAAACGAAATGCAAAGATACAGAATGGAGGACATTGCGTGGCTTGAGAGCAGTACGTGTGAAAAAGATCTTGGAGTCCTCGTGGACAACAAGTTAAACATGAGCCAACAATGTGATGTGGCGGCACAAAAAGCCAATGGGATTTTGGCCTGCATCAATAGGAGCATAGTGTCTAGATCTAGGGAAGTCATGCTACCCCTCTATTCTGCTTTGGTTAGACGACACCTGGAATATCGTGTCCAATTCTGGGCACCACAATTGAAGAGAGAGATTGACAAGCTGGAATGTGTCCAGAGGAGGGCGACTAAAATGATCAAGGGTCTGGGGAACAAGCCCTATGAGGAGCGGCTTAAGGAGCTGGGCATGTTTAGCCTGAATAAGAGAAGGCTGAGAGGGGATATGATAGCCATGTATAAATATGTGAGAGGAAGCCACAGGGAGGAGGGAGCAAGCTTGTTTTCTGCTTCCTTGGAGACTAGGACGCAATGGAACAATGGCTTCAAACTACAAGAGAGGAGATTCCATCTGAACATGAGGAAGAACTTCCTGACTGTGAGAGCTGTCCAGCAGTGGAACTCTCTGCCCCGGAGTGTGGTGGAGGCTCCTTCTTTGGAAGCTTTTAAACAGAGGCTGGATGGGCATCTGTCAGGGGTGATTTGAATGCAATATTCCTGCTTCTTGGCAGAATGGGGTTGGACTGGATGGCCCATGAGGTCTCTTCCAACTTTTTGATTCTATGATTCTATGATCTGTCAGGGGTGATTTGAATGCAATATTCCTGCTTCTTGGTAGAATGGGGTTGGACTGGATGGCCCAGGAGGTCTCTTCCAACTCTTTGATTCTATGATTCATGGAACTCAAGCTTCCCGAGAAAGGGTTAAATCCGCAGAGGATTGGCTCACAGCTGGCATCTGGCTGGCTCTTAGAGACCTAAATGCACCCGCTTCCGGTGTAACTGCTCAGCCCAGGCTTTCACACAGGGTTATGCTGGGATACAACACAGGGACTGCCAAGAAACCCAGATTTATAAGCAGGAACCAGATGAAAGCTTGGGGAAACTGGAGTGGGGGGAAAAACTAGGCCATTCAGATACCCTGCAAAGTTAAGCAAGTATAGCATATCCATGTGCTCTAGGACAGGCATGGGCCAACTTGGGCCCTCCAGGTGTTTTGGGCTTCAACTCCCACAATTAGACCAAAACACCTGGAAGGGCGAAATTTGCCCATGCCTGCTGTAGGAACCCCCTTGTAATCCGAATCCTTTTCTAATGATTTCAAGTTTGGAAGAAGGGATTTTGTAGTTGACACCCGGCTCATGTAGTCATCTCCACCCTTTTCCAGAGACAATTTTAAATGATATAGAAGTCATCAAAGCACCTACAACTAGATGCACACACACCCCTTTTTCAACAACACAACTAGATGCATACACACCCCTTTTTGCAACAACACAAGTCATGCCAACACAGACATGTCTCCCTTTTGCTTTTACTAATGCTGGATATTCAGTGACTCATGGAATCAGAGTTGGAGGAGACCTCATGGGCCATCCAGTCCAACCCCATTCTGCCAAGAAGCAGGAATATTGCATTCAAATCACCCCTGACAGATGGCCATCCAGCCCCTGTTTAAAAGCCTCCAAAGAAGGAGCCTCTACCACACTCCGGGGCAGAGAGTTCCACTGCTGAACAGCTCCCACAGTCAGGAAGTTCTTCTTCATGTTTAGATGGAATCTCCTCTCTTGTAGTTTGAAGCCACTGTTCCACGTCCTAGTCTGCAAGGAAGTAGAAAACAAGCTTGCTCCCTCCTCCTTGTGGCTTCCTCTCACATATTTATACATGGCTATCATATCTCCTCTCAGCCTTCTCTTCTTCAGGCTAAACATGCCCAGCTCCTTAAGCCGCTCCTCATAGGGCTTGTTCTCCAGACCCTTGATCATTTTAGCCGCCCTCCTCTGGACACATTCCAGCTTGTCAATATCTCTCTTGAATTGTGGTGCCCAGAATTGGACACAATATTCCAGGTGTGGTCTAACCAAAGCGGAATAGAGGGGTAGCATGACTTCCCTGGATCTAGACACTATGCTCCTATTGATGCAGGCCAAAATCCCATTGGCTTTTTTTGCTGCCACATCACATTCCTGGCTCATGTTTAACTTGTTGTCCACGAGGACTCCAAGATCTTTTTCACACGTCCTGCTCTCGAGCCAGGCATTGTCCCCCATTCTGTATCTTTGCATTTCGTTTTTCCTGCCAAAGTGGAGTATCTTGCATCTCCTCCCCTCTTGATACTGCGGCTCCATATATTTGCAAAGTGTAAACCTCCTATTCACAAGGGATACAAGAGGTTGCTTAGTGAGATAGCTGGCCAAATCCTGGTACATATCTACTAACCCATAGTATTTATTTATTTTATTGCATTTATGTACTACTATCTTGGCAGCCACTTCTCCACACTGAAATACAACACTGCCTGAGCTCTCCAAGTGCAGCATTCTTCCAAATGAAGCAGAGAGTGTTTGAGGGTCAGGAAATCCGTAGGGAGACCAAGGTGCTTGTTTATAAAGCTATTGTCCTCCCAACCCTGTTCTAGGCTTGCAAAACATGGACTGTCTACCGACGTCACACTCAACTCCTTTAACGATTCCATCAGTGTTGCCTCTGAAAAATCCTGCAAATGTCTTGGGAAGACAGGAGGACAAATGTCAGCATGCTAAAAGAAGCAAAGGCCACCAGCATCGAGGCAATGCTCCTACACCATCAACTCCGCTGGACTGGCCACATTGTCTGAATGCCCGATCATTGTCTCCCAAAGCAATTGCTATATACTCATCCCAAGAAAGGGAAATGGAATGTTGGTGGACAGGAAAAGAGATGTAAAGATGGGCTTAAAGCCAACCTTAAAAACTTTGGAATGGACGACAAAAACTGGGAAGCCCTGGTCCTTGAATGCTCTAACTGGAGGACAGCTGTGACCATCAGTGCTGCAGAATTTGAAGAAGCACAAATGAAGGGTGAAAGGGAGATACAAGAGCTAGCCAAGTCCTGGTACATATCTACTAACCCAGTGTAAGCATCTCCAGTGGATTACCCTGATAAACGACTGTTTAGATAGAACATACAACACAAATATGTAATGAACAAGCATCTGCAGGCATGCAGATCAGAGCATGCCAACCCTGAAAATTAATTCTGGCATGAAGTATAACATTCCTCCAGCCTGTAAATATGTGAAAATTACGTTAGGGTGCTTGCTATCAGAATTTTTTGAAATGATTCATATGGGGATTGGCCACCAGGTGCCATTACCTAAGGTGCAAGAATATTTCATTCTCTACATGCTTTGGGTAGATTTGTTTATCTCAGGAAGGCAGGTGTGCTTGTTGTTTTGAATCTTTTAAATCTCATACCATGCACAGTTAGCCAGATGTTGAATTACACTGGGCTCAATGGGGTTGCTCCTAGCTAAGTATTTGCACTCTTTTTGTGTGTGTCAGGAGCAACTTGAGAAACTGCAAGTCACTTCTGGTGTGAGAGAATTGGCCGTCTGCAAGGACGTTGCCCAGGGGACACCCAGATGTTTTACCATCCTGTGGGAGGCTTCTCTCATGTCCTCGCAGACAGACAGACTGGAGCTCACCTGGCTCCTTGGACTTGAACCACCAACCTTTTGGTCAGCAGTTCAGCCGGAACAAGGGCTTAACCCACTATGCCACTGGGGGCTCCTAGTATTAGCACTGAAAACTCCACTAAACACAAGGAATCTTCATAACCCATCATCTGACATTTCTTATGTAGTTTTAGGCAGTCCTTCACCCACTGCAAGCATGGAAATGGTGTCTTGGTGGCCAAATTTGGTGTCAATTCGTCCAGTGGTTTTTGAGTTAGGTAAATCTCATAAACAAACATTACATTTTTATTTATATAGATGGAACGCAAGTGTATTTAACTATCATGACTTACGACGAACACACAACAGGTAGTCAGGACACTACGAACCAACAACAAGGTGAACCTGAACCCAACACAAGGACTAAGGACAATTTTTTAAAGTGATTGGGTTAGTAGGTGTCTTGTGGCCAAATTTGGGGGCAATTTGTCCAGCGGATTTTAAGTTATGTCACTCAAAATGAACAGAGCATTTTTATATAGATTGGTTTGACTTCCAGTTTGCTAGTAAGACTGAATTAATGTGTTGCAAAAAGATGCATGTCTAGAAAATATGTCTCACCAACATGAAATACTTGGAAAACCTCTCATTTAACAGATTTTTAGCAAGGTGTTCCTCTACGGCAGTGTTTCTCAACCTGGGGGTCGGGACCCTTGGAGGGGTCGCGAGAGGGTGTCAGAGGGGTCACCAAAGACCACAAGAAAACACAGTATTTTCTGTTGGTCATGGAGGTTCTGTGTGAGAAGTTTGGCCCAATTCAATCGTTGGAAGGTTTCAGAATGCTCTTTGATTGTAGGTGAACTATAAATCCCAGCAACTACAACTCCCAAATGTCAAGGTCTATTTTCCAAAAACCCCACTAGTGTTTACATTTGGGCATATTGAGAATTTGTGCCAAGTTTGGTCCAGATCCATCCTTGTTTGAGTCCACAGTGCTCTCTGGATGTAGGTGAACTACAACTCCCAAAACTCAAGGTCAATGCCACCAAACCCTTCCAGTATTTTCTGTTGGTCATGGGAGTTCTGTGTGCCAAATTTGATTCAATTCCATTGTTGATGAAGTTCAGGATGCTCTTTGATTGTAGGTGAACTATAAACCCCAGCAACTACAACTCCCAAATGACAAAATCAATTTTTTTGAGTGATGGTCACTCTTTGGGTTAGTAGATGTCTTGTGGCCAAATTTGGTGGCAATTTGTCCGGCGGATTTAAAGTTATGTCACTCAAAACGAACAGAGCATTTTTATATAGATTGGTTTGATTTCCGGTTTGCTAGAAAGGCTGAATTAACGTGTTGAAAAAGGATACATGTCCAGAAAATATGTCTCACCAACATGAAATACTTGGAAAACCTCTGATTTAACAGATTTCTAGCAAGGTGTATAAATATGTGAGAGGAAGCCACAGGGAGGAGGGAGCAAGCTTGTTTTCTGCTTCCTTGGAGACTAGGACGCAATGGAACAATGGCTTCAAACTACAAGAGAGGAGATTCCATCTGAACATTAGGAAGAACTTCCTGACTGTGAGAGCCGTTCAGCAGTGGAACTCTCTGCCCCAGAGTGTGGTGGAGGCTCCTTCTTTGGAAGCTTTTAAGCAGAGGCTGGATGGCCATCTGTCAGGGGTGATTGGAATGCAATATTCCTGCTTCTTGGCAGGGGGTTGGACTGGATGGCCCATGAGGTCTCTTCCAACTCTTTGATTCTATGATTCTATGATTCTAGGGTGAATGTAAGATAACTTCAGGCAGAAAATGGCCAGAGAATCGCTCTGGAAGACCTATAGAATCCAAGCGAGAACATTTTAATCCAATCTGCAAAAAGTCAGATCCACAAAAACAGAGGGTCAACTGTATCTAGCAAGGTCTCAGACAAGATCTCACTACCTCTGAGGATGCTTGCCACAGATGCAGGTGAAACGTCAGGAGAGAATGCCTCTAGTACATGGCCATATAGCCCGAAAAAACCTACAACAACCCAGTCCTAGACAAGTCCTCCTTCCATAAGGTCCAGATTTCACCCTGAAAACAGCAGTCAATCAGACGGAGCACTATCTACATCCATTGCCATGAGTAGACAGCACAGACCTTGTTCCAACCACACGAGACTGTGGTCTACTTCATCAGAGATTGCTGTCAGAAACCACAAACCGTTTCCTCTTGCCATGATAATCATTTGTATGGGGCCTCTTACTCTCTGTTGTGCATTTAGTCTTGTTTTCCCCCCTAACCAGATCTCTCCTTGACTCAGAGACAGATAATATCCTGTGACCACACTAGTTAGCAGCTAAGTTCTCTGAGAAAGCATGCATTCCAGAGCTCCAGCTCATGCCATTCTCACCCGTCGCGTCTTATATCTTGACAGCCTTTTTCAGGAGCCTGCTCTCAAAGCCCTTCAAAGTTTATGTGCAAATGTAAGTCGGCTTCAATCTTAGTAAGAGAACATGCAAGGGAGAGGAGAGAAACCAGGCTTCTAATAATACCCTTGGTTTAGAGGGAGAAAATAAAGGACAAGAAAGAAAAATTATAAATAGCTCAGATTACATCGCGTTTCACCACCAGCATTACTCAGAGCAAGCCAGGAAACAAGACCAGATTGTTTGCAATTTTTTTCCCAGTGCTGCCTCCACATTTAGAGATAAATCTCTCAAGAACGGCCAAGGCGGCCAGCTGCACTCTTCAGCTTTCGGTCCTTAAGAGGCACGCTTTCCCTGCTTTAGAAATATTTTCTCAGCAACAAAGGCTGCTCCGAACACAGCAAGATCATATACAGCAGTGGTTCTCCACCTTCCTAATGCCACAACCCCTTAATACAGTTCCTCTTGATGTTGTGACCCCCAACCATAACATTATTTTCATTGCTTCTTCATAACTGTAATTTTGCTACTGTTGAAGGCTTTCATGGCCAGAATCACTGGGTCGTTGTAGGTTTTTTTGGGCTATATGGCCATGTTCTAGAGGCATTCTCTCCTGACATTTACCCTGCATCTATGGCAAGCATTCTCAGAGGTAGACCTCACTACCTGAGGATGCTTGCCATGGATGCAGGCAAAACATCAGGAGAGAATGCCTCTAGAACATGGCCATATAGCCCGAAAAAACCTACAACCCAATTTTGCTACTGTTATGAATCATTATGTAAATATCTGATATGCAGGTTGTATTTTCATTCTTGTTAAGCTACTCTCACAGTTCTCATTGCTCTTAAGGGGAGGTGGGTCACACTTGCAAATCTTGGATTGTATTGTTTTGCTTCTACATTCCATTACTTTTGGGGGTTCCATTTTCCATTGGCCTCATGCCTTTGCAATGTTGTTGTTGTTCATTCATTCAGTCGTCTCCGACTCTTTGTGACCTCATGGACCAGCCCACGCCAGAGCTCCCTGTCAGCCATCACCACCCCCAGCTCCTTCAAGGTCAGCCCAGTCCCTTCAAGGATGCCATCCATCCATCTTGCCCTTGGTCGGCCCCTCTTCCTTTTGCCTTCCACTTTCCCCAGCATCATTGTCTTCTCTAGGCTTTGCTGTCTCCTCGTGATGTGGCCAAAGGACTTCAACTTTGTCTCTAGTATCCTTCCCTCCAGTGAGCAGCCGGCCTTTATTTCTTACCCACCTCTCCTTATGGATCAAGGTGGGTTAAAACACTACTAAAAGATAAGGAGAGGTGGGTAAGAATAATAATAATAATAATTATTATTATTATTATTATCATTACTTTTTTATTGTGTCAGAAGCCACTCAAGAATATACAGCAAGTCGCTTCTGATGTGAGAGAATTGGTTGTCTGCAAGGATATTCCCCAGGGGATGCCCAGATGTGTTACTATCCCGTGGGAGGCCTCTTTCATGTCCCCGCATGGGAAGCTGGAGTTAACAGACGGGAGCTGGATTCAAACCACCAACCTTCAGGTCAGCAGTTCAGCTGGCACCGGGATTGTGGCGCAGCTGGCTGAGTGTCAGCTGCATTAAGATCACTCTGACCAAAAGGTCATGAGTTCGAAGCCAGCCCGGGTTGGAGTGGGTTTCCAACCAATTGTGTAGCCCGTTGTCGACCTTTGCAACCGAAAGACAGTTGCATCTGTCAAGTAGGAAAATAAGGTACCACCTTAAAAAAGTGTGGGGAGGCTAAAATTAACTAATTTATGAGGCCATAAAGAACAACTCCAGCGGGGAAGCATGCGAGGAATGTGGAAGGGACTTCATCAGTGTCGCAGATGGACGATGAAAGTGACAGCTCCCCTGGCAACCAGAAAAAGTTAAATAGCCTCTGTGTATGACTTGTATATGCTGTACGTCAAATTTGGCATTGAATGTTTGCCATATATGTGTACACTGTAATCAGCCCTGAGTCCCCTGCAGGGTGAGAAGGGCGGAATATAAAAACTGCAAATAAATAAATAAATAAATAAATAACCCATTGCACCACCGCGGCTCCCGTTACCATCACATGAAGGACTATACCACAGCTACTTCACCAAACCATCCCACCAACCTAGATTTTGGAGGAAGATCGAAACATCTGGCATTGTTGAAGTCATGAACCAAATATAGGAACTTCTCAAGTTACGAACAAGATGGGTTCTGGAGATTTGTTCTTAAGTTGAATTTGTATGTAAGTCAAAACAGGTACACTCTTAAAGTGCAACTCCAGCCACACACACACACACACACATGCTGTGGATAGCACAGAGAAGGGTTAACACCTTGGCAGCCACCTCTTGGCAACCTTGGCTGCCAAGGTTAACTACCTTGGCAGCCACTCTCCACCAAAGTCAACATCGACACCGAAATACAACACCGCTTGAGCTCTGCGAGTGCAGCATTTTCCCGAATGAAGCAGAGAGTGTTTGAGGATCAGGACATCCGTAGGGATACCAAGGTGCTTGTCTATAAAGCCCTTGTCCTCCCAACCCTGCTCTATGCCTGCGATACGTGGACTGTCTACAGACGTCACATGCAACTCCTGGAACGATTCCATCAGTGCTGCCTCCGGAAAATCCTGCAAATATCTTGGGAAGACAAGCGGACAAACGTCAGCATGCTGGAAGAAGCAAAGACCACCAGCATTGAAGCGATAGTCCTCTGCCATCAACTCCACTGGGCCGGCCACATTGTCCGGATGCCTGACCACCGTCTCCCAAAGCAGTTGCTCTACTCTGAACTTAAGAATGGAAAACAGAATGTTGGTGGACAGGAAAAGAGATTGAAAGATGGGCTCAAAGCCAACCATAAAAACTCTGACATAGACACTGAGAACTGGGAAGCCCTGGCCCTTGAAAGCTCCAGCTGGAGGTCAGCTGTGACCAGCAGTACTGCAGAATTCGAGGAGGCACGAGTAGAGGGTGAAAGAGAGAAACGTGCCAGGAGGAAGGCGCGTCAAGCCAACCTCGACCGGGACCGCCTTCCACCTGGAAACCAATGCCTTCACTGTGGGAGAAGATGCGGGTCAAGAATAGGGCTCCACAGCCACCTACAAACCCACAAAAATAGTCATCAAGGAAGACCATGTTACTCGTCCAACGAGGGATCACCTAAAAAAATTTTTTAAAAATCGAAGGGTTAACACCCCTGTGGGGTTTCTTTTGCTGCCTGTGCCCCTGTTCAGAATATTTCACTGAACTTTTTTCCCCTGTGATAATTGCATTCTGAAAAAATTGGCTTGTTGTGGAAACAAGGATTGGAGGTAAGGCTTCCATGGAGACACTTTTTTCCCATGATCATAACTCGTGTTGTTTCACCCTGGTTTGTAACTATGAGTCAGATGTTTGTAACTCAGGGAGGACTGCCTGTACATGTCATTAACACCTGTAAAGAGGAAATGAGAACTGTGTGTTTTGAGCTGAGGGACAAATAGGGATACAACAGGACAATCCAATTAATAATATCCACTCTGTGGTTTTCTGCAGCCAGGAAAACTCTCTCTCAGCACCTGCATGGTTCAAGCCGGAAGATGTGGCCCCAACCAGAGAGCACTTTCCAAAATGCTGATCATGGGAACTGAACTGGACCTCTGCCACTGGGAAGACGCATTTTTGGAGACCTTGTTAGCATCACTGTCAAACTTTAGCAGCTGTCCTGAGACTTGAAAGCGTCAACTGATATTGGTGACTTTGCTGGGTCCTGTTTGCATTTGCTTTGCAGTTTAGGCTGGAAGAAAATATGAAAGTAGGGGACAGACTGGGAGAGTGCAATTTTCTCTCTTGCTAACCTACTCTCACAGTTCTCATTGCTCTTAAGGGGGAGGTGGGTCACACTTGCAAATCTTGGATTGTATTGTTTTGCTTCTACATTCCATTACTTTTTGGGGTTCCATTTTCCATTGGCCTCATGCCTTTGTAATGTTGTTGTTCATTCATTCAGTCCTTTCCGACTCTTCGTGACCTCATGGACCAGTCCACGCCAGAGCTCCAAGTCGGTTGTCACCACCCCCAGCTCCTCCAAGGCCAATCCAGTCACTTCAAGGATACCATCCATCCATCTTGCCCTTGGTCGGCCCCTCTTCCTTTTTCCTTCCATTTTCCCCAGCATCATACTCTTCACTAAGCTTTCCTTTCTTCTCATGATGTGGCCAAAGGACTTCATCTTGGCCTCTACTATCCTTCCCTCCAAAAAGCAGTCATGCTTTATTTCTTGAAGTATAGATTGGTTGGATCTTTGTAATGTACAGATCATATATTCTATCAATGGGAATTTGCTGGCCAAGAGACAGCCCAGAATTTGTTGGGGGCCTCGTTCTACATTTGGCTGTATGGGGATGTTGAAACCCAACAGTGAAAGGGACTATACTGCGTCTGTGGCACCACTGATCACTAATAAAGCTTATACTATAGCAGTAACATGACTCTATGCTCACTGCTGAAAGCTCTTGAGAAGGCCTGAAATGATCTAGAACAGTGGTTCTCAACCTGGGGTCCCCAAATGTTTTTGGCCTACAATTCCCAGAAATCCTAACAGATGGAAAACTGGCTGGGATTTCTGGGAATTGTAGGCCAAAAACATCTGGGGACCCAAGGTGGAGAAGCACTGATCTAGAACATGGAAGAAGGAACTTTTCCCTCTACTACCGTGGTTCTCAACCTGTGGGTTCCTAGATGTTTTGGCCTTCAATTCCCAGAAGTCCTAACAGCTGGTAAACTGGTTGGGATTTCTGGGAGTTCTAGACGAAAACATCTGGGGACCCACAGGTTGAGAACCATTACTCTACTAAGAAAGGACTTCAGCAGACACCTCTCAGTGCTTGATCTCTCTGCAACAGCTGAGGACAACCAGAAGATACAAGAAGTCCACTTACTATGCAAGCTCATTGAATGTGGTTTCAGTTACTCACAAACAATTCTGAACACCATAGGTTTGAACAGGAAGACCTAGTGATGCCTATGGAAGTGTTCTTTCTAGACTCCAGCATGATTTGATATGGTCAATTTCCACCAGAGATCCCACTGAATCATGCTGAAGGTCAAGAGAAAATACTTCCCTAGGCATCACCAGATCCTCCTGCACATCTCAATGGTATGCTTTGGCCAGAACATCAAGACATGGTTTATTTCACGGGGTGTCTGCGCCCTACAGCACTGGAAAAATTACACTGCTTAGCCGGTATTGAACCACCTGACATCTGCCGGGAAGTAGCAGCCAATAGTGAAAGGACCAAGGCAGAGACATCTCCAGCTCATCCCGTTTGGGTATCAGCCAGCACGTCAATGACTTAAATCAAGAAATAGTTTTCTAAGATCTACAGAGACACTCGCTGTAACACCCTAGCAAGCGAGAGTCCAAAAGTGGCAGGCTCAAACCTAGAACCTCAATTAATGGCTGATACCAAATGAGAGACTCCCCCCTGGGCACACAGAAGACTGGGCGACTTGGAAGGCCCTGAACAGACTGCGTTCTGGCACCACGAGATGCAGAGCCAACCTTCGGAAATGGGGCAACAAAGTGGAATCTACGACATGCGAGTGTGGAGAAGAGCAAACCACTGACCACCTGCTGCAATGCACCCTAAGCCCTGCCACATGCACAATGGAGGACCTTCTTGCAGCAACACCAGAGGCACTCCAAGTGGCCAGATACTGGTCAAAGGACATTTAATCAACTACCAAGCTTGCAAATTTTGTGTTTTGTCTGTTTGTTTGCTTTGTTCTGTTAGAAATGTAATATAATTGACAGGTTGCCCTGACACGACAAATAAAATTTTAATATGTATCTTGTGGAAATATGTTTTAATATTTTTATTTTAAAGAATGTTTTTAGGTGAATTAGTGTTTTACAATGTTGTAACTTGCCTTGACCTGTGAGGAGAGGTGGAGGACCTCTATTACATGAGCAACTGATTTAAATGGTTTGTTTTGATAGGTCTTCTAAGGCCCTTCTGTTCCCTGCCATACGTTGCTGTGGCCCAGTCTATGTATATGTGTTTTGTGTGTATTTGTATATATGTGCATATGTGTGTTTGTGTTTATATGTAATTTTGCACATGCGTAATGTTTTTTTTTTGGCTTTTAAGTGTGTGTATAGGTGTGTGTGTGTATTTGTATATATGTGTATATGTGTGTTTGTGTTTATATGTAGTTTTGCACATGCATAATGTATTTTTTTGCTTTTTAAGTCTGTTCTGCTGTGCTTTTCAGTGTTTTTATGAGTGATGGTCACTTGTTGGCCTGATAGGTGTATTGTGTCCAAATTTGGTGTCAATTCGTCCAGTGGTTTTTGAGTTATGTTAATCCCACAAATGAACATTACATCCATCTGAACATTAGGAAGAACTTCCTGACTGTGAGAGCCGTTCAGCAGTGGAACTCTCTGCCCCGGAGTGTGGTGGAGGCTCCTTCTTTGGAAGCTTTTAAGCAGAGGCTGGATGGCCATCTGTCAGGGGTGATTTGAATGCAATGTTCCTGCTTCTTGGCAGAATGGGGTTGGACTGGATGGCCCATGAGGTCTCTTCCAACTCTTTGATTCTATGATTCTATGATTTTTATTTATATAGATTTATTTACCTTATTTATACCCTGTCTTTCTTTACCCCAAAAGGAACTCAAGGTGGCTTACAACAGAGGTAATTATTCAATGCCTCAAAACACATACACTGCCAAAATGCTAAAATTATGTTAAAATTAATGCATATTAGATATTTTAAAAACGTTACATTCCATATTAAAATCATACCATCCATAATCGTAGTCCAAGCTGTTCCATAGTCATTGAATATATTCCAAATCTATTATTTTACTGCACTATTGTCTGAAAGCCTGATCCCACAGCAAAGTTTTTACTTTTCTTCTGAGGGTCAGGAGGAAGGGAGCTGATCTTATGTTGCTGGGGATTTAAACAGCCGAGGGGCCACCACTGAGAAGGTCCTGTCTCTCATCCCTACCAAGGGGTGGGTGGGACCGAGACCAGGGACTTTATATGGTGATGTCCTTTCAAACTTCTCATTCCACTCATTTCACTCATTACCAAGGGATTTCAGTTTCCATGCACGAACATGTTGCAGCAAGGAACAGGCATGCTGCATTTCCACAAATATCTGTGCAGCCCTCGAATACGTCTATTACAGAAGGAGTTTCTTGCGCAGGACCACCAGGCGCTAAGCTTGCTGCATACGTTTCGATCTAAACCCACAAATGTACAGCTTAACAACCGAAAGAATTTACCCAAAATGCACAGGATTCCATCTGGTTGGGATTTGCTGCTCTGGGTCAGAATGCTTTGAATTTCTCGGAGGCGGCTACAGCTGCAAAGAGAGAAAGAGAAGCAGTTAGGAGGGACGTTTGCAATGTTCTCCAGAACAATGGACGAAAGCACTTGGTGACACATACTGCCACTGAGCCATGTGGCATCAGCTGTTTTGGCACCTCCAATACTCCCATAAGTTCGGAGAAAAAGGACTTTGTTCCTTGCACAGCATTTCTGTCCACCCACTTCTTCTTTGTGGGTCTTTTGCCTCTATTGTCCCCTGAAAGAACTCTTTCCCAACAAGCTTCCCGTGGTGTCTCATTCTGGAAATAAAAGCATTTTCATCTAACTCTATTGCACTTGGCAATACAGCATGGATATTGCACCAAGTTCAGTGTAGCTGCCACCAAAACACTTAAACAGGTCAACCCTCCTGTTTAAGGAGCTCCATTGGCTGCCGTTCATTTTCCGGTCCCAATTCAAGGTGCAGGTGCTTACCTACAAAGCCCTAAACGGTTTGGGACCCCCCTACCTGCGTGACCGCATCTCCATATACGAACCCACACGATCTCTCCGATTATCTGGAGAGGCGCTGTTCATGATCCCACCTCCGTTGCAAACGCGTTGGTGGGGACAAGGGACAGGGCCTTCTCTGTGGTGGCCCCCCGACTCTGGAACTCTCTCCCCAAGGACATCAGACAAGCCCCAACATTGGCAGTCTTTAGGACAGTGGTTCTCAACCTGGGGTCCCCAGATGTTTTTGGCCTACAATTCCCAGAAATCCTAACAGCTGGTAAACTGGCTGGGATTTCTGGGAGTTGTAGGCCAAAAACATCTGGGGACCCAAGGTTGAGAAGCACTGCTATAGGAAGAGCTTGAAGACGTGGCTGTTCCAGTGTGCCTTCCCAGAATAGGAAACTCCTAGCATCATGTCCCAAATGCACTTTACTAGAGATTTAAGACTGTCTGCACACCGCACCTATCTCCAAAAACCTATCCATTTCACCTGTCATGTCCAGCATTTTTAAAATTTTATTCATTACATTTGGCCCAGCCTCAATTTTTAAATGCGTCATGGTGTTACTGTCTAATGCTTATTGTTATTGTTTTAATGTTAATTGCTTTGCTTTATGAGTTTATTAATTGTTGTATTTGTTATGCTGTTGTTTTCATAGAATCATAGAATCAAAGAGTTGGAAGAGACCTCATGGGCCATCCAGTCCAACCCCATTCTGCCAAGAAGCAGGAATATTGCATTCAAATCACCCCTGACAAATGGCCATCCAGCCTCTGCTTAAAAGCTTCCAAAGAAGGAGCCTCCACCACACTCCGGGGCAGAGAGTTCCACTGCTGAACGGCTCTCACAGTCAGGAAGTTCTTCCTAATGTTCAGATGGAATCTCCTCTCTTGTAGTTTGAAGCCATTGTTCCGCATCCTAGTCTCCAAGGAAGCAGAAAACAAGCCTGCTCCCTCCTCCCTGTGGCTTCCTCTCACATATTTATACATGACTATCATATCTCCTCTCAGCCTTCTCTTCTTCAGGCTAAACATGCCCAGTTCCCTAAGCCGCTCCTCATAGGGCTTGTTCTCCAGACCCTGGATCATTTGAGTCGCCCTCCTCTGGACACATTCCAGCTTGTCAAAATCTCTCTTGAATTGTGGTGCCCAGAATTGGACACAATATTCCAGATGTGGTCTAACCAAAGCAGGATAGAGGGGTAGCATTACTTCCTTAGATTTAGACACTATGCTCCTATTGATGCAGGCCAAAATCCCATTGGCTTTTTTTGCCGCCACATCACATTGTTGGCTCATGTTTAACTTGTTGTCCACGAGGACTCCAAGATCTTTTTCACACGTACTGCTCTCGAGCCAGGCGTCCCCCATTCTGTATCTTTGCATTTCATTTTTTCTGCCAAAGTGGAGTATCTTGCATTTGTCACTGTTGAACTTCATTTTGTTAGTTTTGGCCCATCTCTCTAATCTGTCAAGATCGTTTTGAATTCTGCTCCTGTTCTCTGGACTATTGGCTATCCCTCCCTGTTGATGTGTTGGGCCTTGGCCTCTTGTAAGCCGCACCGAGTCCTTCGGGAGATGTTAGCAGGGTATAAATAAAGTTAATAATAATAATAATAATAATAATAATAATAATAATAATAACAACACCATCCTGCCATGGAGAGTTCCCCAACACATGTCTGCATGAAGTAATGCACACTACACTGAGACCACAAACAAACCCAGACCAGTGTCGTCCTGGTTTGTGGGCATCCTGAGAACTGGACTTTGCTTGGAGCAACCCAAGAAGAGTTCGATTCCCGGTTTCAACTCCTGTGCATTCCCTCTGGCAGAATACAAAGCCACATAAATCAGGAGATGGTCTCGGCATGTTTGTGTGCTTAAGGCAGGCCAGCTGGCCAAGCAAGCAAGTCCAGACAGGCAAGGATCTTTTCCAAGGTGACCTCCAGTCTGGGAGCAAATATCTCCAAGAGTTCAAAAGCTCACCAACCGTGAATACAGACACAATCTGGGTCAACAGAAGTTTTCGATTTCCTCCTTTTGGAGAGCTTGCTTCTTGGTGCAAGCAAATGTTTGAAATGTATTGTTGAAGGTTTTCATGGCTGGAATCATTGGGTTGTTGTAGGTTTTTTGGGCTATATGGCCATGTTCTAGAAGCATTTCTCCTAACGTTTCGCCTGCATCTATGGAAAGCATCCTCACAGATAGTGAGGTCTGTTGGAACTAGAAAAAAAGGTTTATATATCTGTGGAATGACCAGGGTGGGACAAAGGACTCTTGTCTGCTGGAGCTGGGTGGGAATGTTTCAACTGACCACCTTGATTAGCATATAATGGCCTGACAGTGCCTGGAGCAATCTTTTGTTGAGAGGTGATTAGATGTCCCAGATTGTTTCCTCTCTGTTGTTGTGCTGTTCTAATTTTATGGCAGGCATCCTCAGAGGTTGTGAGGTCTGTTGGAACTAGAAAAAAAGGTTTATATATCTGTGGAATGACCAGGGTGGGACAAAGGACTCTTGTCTGCTGGAGCTAGGTGTGAATGTTTCAGCTGACCACTTTGATTAGCATTTGATTGCCTGGCAGTGCCTGGAGCAATCTTTTGTTGAGAGGTGATTAGATGTTCCAGATTGTTTCCTCTCTGTTGTTGTGCTGTTCTAATTTTATGGCAGGCATCCTCAGAGGTTGTGAGGTCTGTTGGAACTAGGAAAATGTCCCACCTTGGTCATTCCACAGATATATAAACCCATTTTCTAGTTTCCAACAGACCTCGCAACCTCTGAGGATGCTTGCCATAGATGCAGGTGAAACGTCAGGAGAAATGCTTCTAGACCATGGCCATATAGCTGAAAAAAACCTACAACAACCCAGTGATTCCAGCCATGAACTGTAATCTCTAGCTACTCATTGAGGTCTGGAAACTTGATGACACAAAAGAGTTGTGCAGTCTAGGGATGAAACCCCAAACAAATCTAAAGCATAATTTGAATAGGTGATTAATTTCCGCCTGTGCAGAGAAGGATGAAGAACAATCTGACTCGGAAACAATTTTTATTCCTTGAAAGGATAATCTCCTCTTAAACTGGAAACCTCTTTGAGGTGCCATATTTTTCAATAATAATCAGGACAGTCTGAGCTTCCATGATTTCAGCCATGACAGGAAGGAAGGGATGTGGAGAAGGAGGAAGAAGAAAATAATCTGTTCCAACTCAAAGAATACAAAGACTCAAAATGGGAAATCCTAGTCACTTTACTATAGGAGACTCCTACAATTATTGTTGAAAGCCATCTATTACGCAAGACTGCAGTGTCCTTCCAGTTTTGTCATCAGCTCCAACATTCAGGATACTGGAAAATATTCTAAATATAAGTGGAATGTAAGTGTGCTTAACTATCATGACTTACGACGAACACACAACAGGCAGTCAGGACACACTACAAGCAGACAACAAGGTGAACCTGAACCCAACACGAGGGCTTGGTTCCATCATCAACCCACTATTTATTTGTCATGTCAGAACAACCAATCTAACAGAACAAAGCAAACAAACAGAAAAATACACAACTTGTGAGTTTGGTAGCTGGTTAAATGTCCTTTGACCCTATCTGGCCACTTGGAGTGCTTCCGGTGTTGCTGCAAGAAGGTCCTCCATTGTGCATGTGGCAGGGCTCAGGTTGCATTGCAGCAGGTGGTCAGTGGTTTGCTCTTCTCCACACTCGCATGTCGAGGATTCTACTTTGTAGCCCCATTTCTGAAGGTTGGCTCTGCATCTCGTGGTGCCAGAGCGCAGTCTGTTCAATGCCTTCCAAGTCGCCCAGTCCTCTGTGTGCCCAGGGGGGAGTCTCTCATTTGGTATCAGCCATTGGTTGAGGTGCTGGGTTTGAGCCTGCCACTTTTGGACTCTCGCTTGCTGAGGTGTTCCAGCGAGTGTCTCTGTAGATCTTAGAAAACTATGTCTAGATTTAAGTCGTTGGCGTGCTGGCTGATACCCAAACAGGGGATGAGCTGGAGATGTCTCTGCCTTGGTCCTTTCACTATTGGCTGCTACTTCCCGGCGGATGTCAGGTGGTGCAATACCGGCTAAGCAGTGTAATTTCTCCAGTGGTGTAGGGCGCAGACACCCCGTGATAATGCGGCATGTCTCCTCCTCTTCCTGAGAAAAATGTATAATATCACAAAGGACTACCACCTCACCCGCCTCATAGGAAAACTGCTACAAAACAGGAGCTTTTTTGTTGAGTTTCAGGGCCAGAGAAGCAGGTGGCGGAAACAGAAGAATGGCCTGCCTCAGGGGAGCGTGCTTGCTCCATCCATGTTCAACATCTACACAAATGACCAGCCACTGCCAGAAGGGACAGAGAGCTTCATCTATGCTGATGATCGTGCCATTACTGCTCAAGCAGGGAGCTTTGAGACCGTAGAACAGAAGCTCTCCGAAGCTTTAGGTGCTCTTACTGCCTACTACTGGGAAAACCAGCTGATCCCCAACCCATCTAAAACACAGACATGTGCCTTTCATCTCAAGAACAGAGAAGCATCCCGAGTTCTGAAGATCACCTGGGAAGGAATCCCACTGGAGCATTGCAGCGCACCCAAATACCTGGGAGTCACTCTGGACTGTGCTCTTACCTACAAGAAGCACTGCCTGAACATCAAGCAAAAAGTGGGTGCTAGAAACAATATCATACGAAAGCTGACTGGCACAGCCTGGGGATCACAACCAGATACAGTGAAGACATCTGCCCTTGCGCTGTGCTATTCTGCTGCTGAGTATGCATGCCCAGTGTGGAACACATCTCACCATACTAAAACAGTGGATCAACCCACTGCCTGAATCCCATACTTGAGTGGCTCTGTCAACACGCAGCTGATCTGTGATGCAGATTGAAATGCTTGTGTCAAAACCCAGCAGTGTCTTTTGTGCAATCGCAGGACTAACAGCTTCTTCTGCTTAATGATTCAAAGGAACCGACACACCCAGTTTTATCAGCCAATACCCCGCCGACCCAGCAAGATATACTGGCCGCTCTCGGGTGCAAAGAAGATACCAGCTAAGGCACATTCCTGCCTAAGAGGATTTTATGTTCCAGTTGTAAAGAAGTACGGGAAAAAGTTCAAGTGTTTCAACCTCCCTCGTCCAGAAATACAAAATCTGAAATGCTCCCTAAAACCTAAACATTTTGTCAAAGAGGATATTATGCTGAGATCTTCTCCTTTAACCTTTTTTTGTCTGCACTCATGTTTCATAAGCAGCAGCAGTCTTATTTGGAAGATACCTTAAAAGCAGTCATGCATTGAACATGCAATGTGGTCATGATATGAATGTACAATGCTTTACAATGCTAATTTTAGAAGGAATGCTAATACCACTCTCAAAATGAAAACCATGTCGGACTTAGCTATGGAGTGTTGTGGCTACGACTGTTTCTTATGTCTACCTTATCATTACGTCAATATAGGTCAGACCTACAAGAAGCACTGCCTGAATATCAAGCAAAAAGTGGGTGCTAGAAACAATTTCATACGAAAGCTGACTGGCACAACCTGGGGATCACAACCAGATACAGTGAAGACATCTGCCCTTGCGCTTTGCTACTCTGCTGCTGATGATCGTGCCATTACTGCTCAAGCAGGGAGCTTTTGAGATGGTAGAACAGAAGCTCTCCGAAGCTCTAGGTGCTCTTACTGCCTATTACAGGGAATGCCAGCTGATCCCTAACCCATCTAAAACACAGACATATGCCTTTCACCTTAAGAACAGACAAGCATCCCGAGTTCTGAAGATCACCTGGAAGGAATCCCACTGGAGCATTGCAGCGCACCCAAATACCTGGGAGTCACTCTGGACCGTGCTCTGACCTACAAGAAGCACTGCCTGAACATCAAGCAAAAAGTGGGTGCTAGAAACAATATCATACGAAAGCTGACTGGCACAACCTGGGGATCACAACCAGACACAATGAAGACATCTGCCCTTGCGCTGTGCTACTCTGCTGCTGAGTACGCATGCCCAGTGTGGAACACATCTCACCACACTAAAACAGTGGATGTGGCTCTTAATGAGACATGCCGCACTATCACGGGGTGTCTGCGCCCTACACCACTGGAGAAATTATACCGCTTAGTCGGTATTGCACCACCTGACATCCGCCGGGAAGTAGCAGCCAATAGTGAAAGGACCAAGGCGGAGACATCTCCAGGTCATCTCCTGTTTGGGTATCAGCCAGCAAGTCTACAACTTAAATCTAGAAATAGTTTTCTAAGATCTACAGAGACACTCGCTGGAACACCTCAGCAAGCGAGAGTCCAAAAGTGGCAGGCTCAAACCCAGAACCTCAATCAATGGCTGATACCCAATGAGAGACTCCCCCCTGGGCACACAGAGGACTGGGCGACTTGGAAGGCGCTGAACAGACTGCGCTCTGGCACCACGAGATGCAGAGACACCCTTCAGAAATGGGGCTACAAAGTGGAATCCTCGACAGGCGAGTGTGGAGAAGAGCAAACCACTGACCACCTGCTGCAATGCCACCTGAGCCCTGCCACATGCACAATGGAGGACCTTCTTGCAGCAACACCAGAAGCACTCCAAGTGGCCAGATACTGGTCAAAGGACATTTAATCAACTACCAAACTAACAAATTTTGTATTTTGTCTGTTTGTTTGCTTTGTTCTGTTAGAAAAGTAATATAATTTGACTGGTTGTCCTGACACGACAAATAAATAAATATCTGTGGAATGACCAGGTTGAGACAAAGGACTGTTGTCTGCTGGAGCTAGGTGTGAATGTTTCAACTGACCACCTTGATTAGCATTTGATAGCCTGACAGTGCCTAGAGCAAACTTTTGTTGAGAGGTGATTAGATGAACAAAAATGAACAAAATCTGGCTACCAGTATTTAAAAACTCTAAAATTACAACAGCACATCAACAGAGAGGAAACAAACAAAGACATCTAATCACCTCTCAACAAAAGTTTGCTCTAGGCACTGTCAAGCCATTATATGCTAATCAAGGTGGTCAGTTGAAACATTCACACCTAGCTCCAGCAAACAAGAGTCCTTTGTCCCACCCTGGTCATTCCACAGATATATAAACCCTTTTCCTAGTTCCAACAGACCTCACTAACTCTGAGGATGCTTGCCATAGATGCAGGCGAAACGTCAGGAGAGAATGCCTCTAGACCATGGCCATATAGCTCGAAAAAACCTACAACAACCCAGTATTATATTGCATTAATTATGGAGTGTTGTGGCTGCTACTGTTATCTTATGTCTACCTTATCACTACGTCAATATATAAAAAGCACCTGGTATTATTCTGTTATCTGTAAGGCTAAGGAATGACTCAATCAGGCAACTATTCCTGTGATTCAAAATACTTGAAACACATTAGAACCCCACTTTTGTGACCACAATCCAAAGGTGAAAACATATAGGTGTGCTAGGCTGGTTCCAGGCTGCAGGGCAACATAAACTGACTATGCAATTGGAAGAGCTGCATCTTCTTAAAATAGGACAGGCTGTACTTGGAAATGGTAGCGGGCATCACCTTAGCTCTCTAGGCTTCTTATATTCATCAATGATAAGCAGGAGCTGCAAGAAAAATGGGTCAAGGGCTTATTGAATGTCTCCAAAGCTGCTTGCAAAGACCTTCATCTGAAAGATTGCAACCTGGATACTTTGTTGTACCAACACTGCAACTGTCAACCCATAGTACGACACTTAGGCAGAAGATGGAACTATACTTGGGCCAGGCTTTAGCACAGCTGGTTAATCACCAGAAGCAATAGATCTTTCCCATACGAAAGGTTGGGAGTTTGAGCCCGGGGTTGGAGTGAGCACCTGACCTTCAGCCCAGCTTACTGTCCACCTAAGCCAGTGGTTCTCAACCTTCCTAATGCTGTGACCCCTTAATACAGTTCCTCATGTTGTGGTGACCCCCAACCAAAACATTGTTTTTGTTGCTCCTTCATAACTGTAATTTTACTACTGTTATAAATCATTATGTAAATATCAGATATGGAAGATGTATTTTCATTCACTGGACCAAACTGGGCACAAATACCCAATGCAACCACATGTAAATGCTAGTGGGGTTGGGGGAGGATTGATTTTGTAATTTGGGAGTTGTAGTTGCTGGGATTTATAGTTCACCTATAATCAAAGAGCATTCTGAACTCCACCAGCAATGGATTTGAACCTAATTTGCCATACAGAACTCCCATAACCAAGGGAAAACACTGGAAGGGTTTGGGAGTTGTAGTTCACCTTTATCCAGAGAGCACTGTGGACTCACACAATGGTGGATCTGGATCAAACTTGGCACAAATACTCAATATGTGCAAATGTGAACACAGGTGGAGCCTGGGGCAAATAGACCTTGACTTTTGGGAGTTGTAGTTGCTGGGATTTATAGTTCATTACAATCAAAGAACATTCTGAATTCCACCAACGATAGAATTGGCTCAAACTTCCCACATGGAATCCCCATGACCATCACAAAATATTGTGTTTTCTGATGATCTTTGGCGACCCCTCTGACACCCCTTTGCGACCCCCTCAGGGGTCCCGACCCCCAGGTTGAGAAACACTGACCTAAGCAGTTTGAAAACAGCTGTAGCTGTGAGTAGAGAAATTAGGCACCGTTTAAGCAGGGAGGTATTTTACGGCACCATTTTAAAAAAACACTGGTGATCAAAGAACAGGAGGAAAGTCTGTGATCAAAAATGCTTGTCGTCATAGAGAATGGAGCAACAGCACCCCTTGTGGCCAGAATTGAGCATAACCTCCAGGATGCCGAAGTTGGACACATACTTCTATCTGCTTATTTGTCCTGTACGTCTAACAGTATTGAATGTTTGCCTTGTATATGTTCTGTGATGTCCCTGAGTCCCCTTTGGGGTGAGAAGGGCAGAATATAAATGCTGTAAATAAATAAATAAACAAAGTAAATGCCAGAGATAGGATGTGTGAGACCTGGCTTGAAACAGCCCAAGTTAAAAGGACCTAGGAGTCATGCCAGCATGTCCCTTCAAGGCATGGGGGTTCTGTGTGGGAAGTTTGGACCAATTCTATCGTTGTTGGGGTTCAGAATGCTCTCTCATTGTAGGTGCACTATAAATCCCAACAACCACAACTCCCAAATGTCAAGGTCTATTTTCCCCAAACTTCACCAGTGTTCACATTTGGGCATATTGAGTATCCATACCAAGTTTGGTCCAGATCCATCATTGTTTGAGTCCACAGTGCTCTCTGGATGTAAGAGAACTAGGTAAAGGTTTTCCCCTGACATTAAGTCCAGTTGTGTCTGACTCTGCGGGGTGATGCTCATCTCTATTTCTAAGCCGAAGAGCTGGCATTGTTCGTAGACGCCTCCAAGGCCATGTGGCCAGCATGACAGTATGGAGCGCCGTTAGCTTCCCGCCAGAGAGGTACCTATTGATCTACTCACATTTACATGTTTCCAAACTGCTTGGTTGACAAAAGCTGGGGCTAACAGCAGGCACTCACTTGCTCCCTGCATTTGAACCAGCAACCTTTAAGTCAGCAAGTTCAGCATCTTAGTGGTTTAACCTGTTGCGCTAACTAGGGCTCCGAGTTGTAGGTGAACTACAACTCCAAAATTCAAGGTCAATGCCCACCAAACCTGACGGTGTTTTTTGTTGATCGTGGGAGTTCTGTGTGCCAAGTTTGGTTCGATTTCATCGTTGGTGAAGTTCAGAATGCTCTTTGATTGTAGGTGAACTATAAATCCCAGCAACTACAACTCCCAAATGACAAAAGCAATCCCCTTGAAACCCACTAGGATTCAAATTTGGGTGTATTGGGTATTTGTGCCAAATGAATGAAAATACATCCTGCATAGTGGATATTTACATTACAATTCATAACAGTAGCAAAAGTGCAGTTATGAAGTAGCAACGAAAATAATGTTATGGTTGGGCGGTCACCACAACATGAGGAACTGTATCAAGGGGGTTGCGGCATTTGGAATGTTTAAATCAACACATCAGAGTTAGAGGAAGGGGCTGCTTGATCTTTCCAGCTGACAAGAGGAGTTCTTACAAGAGGATAAGCTGCAGGTCTTTGTGAAGAAGTGTGGAGTCACTGGGAAAGCTCCTTCCTGTTTATATGAAAACAGCATCCTGTGGGAAGCCCCGCACAAAAGAAGGCAATTGTGGAGAGTGACAGCTGAGAAGCTCAGAGACTGCGGCCACACAGGGACCGGAGGCACTGCTTTGGAGACAGAAACCACATGCCAACCCAGATTGCACACCCTTGGAGTGGGAGCTAAGGGGAAGACACAAAGAGGAGGAAACAGTGCCAAAAGGCAACAGTAGGAAATAATTATCTCATATGTATATCTGTTTCATTACAACGCAAAAGTAAGCAAATGTGGAAGGCAAAGGGGATCCATCAATCTTTCCATCCCCTGCATCCCCATCATCAATAATCAATACTAGCTGTACCCGCCACACGTTGCTGTGGCCAACCTTCCCTCCCTTTTTCTCTCCTTTCTTTCTCTCCTTCTAAGATACAGAATGGGGGATGATACAGAATGGGGGACAATGCCTGGCTCGAGAACAGTACGTGTGAAAAAGATCTTGGAGTCCTCGTGGACAACAAGTTAAACATGAGCCAACAATGTGATGTGGCGGCAAAAAAAGCCAATGGGATTTTGGCCTGCATCAATAGGAGCCTAGTGTCTAGATCTAAGGAAGTAATGCTACCCCTCTATTCTGCTTTGGTTAGACCACATCTGGAATATTGTGTCCAATTCTGGGCACCACAATTCAAGAGAGATATTGACAAGCTGGAATGTGTCCAGAAGAGGGCGACTAAAATGATCAAGGGTCTGGAGAACAGCCCTATGAGGAGCGGCTTAAGAAGCTGGGCATGTTTAGCCTGAAGAAGAGAAGGCTGAGAGGAGATATGATAGCCATGTATAAATATGTGAGAGGAAGCCACAGGGAGGAGGGAGCAAGATTGTTTTCTGCTTCCTTGGAGACTAGGACGCGGAACAATGGCTTCAAACTACAAGAGAGGAGATTCCATCTGAACATGAGGAAGAACTTCCTGACTGTGAGAGCAGTTCAGCAGTGGAACTCTCTGCCCCGGAGCGTGGTGGAGGCTCCTTCTTTGGAAGCTTTTAAACAGAGGCTGGATGGCCATCTGTCAGGGGTGATTTGAATGCAATATTCCTGCTTCTTGGCAGAATGGGGTTGGACTGGATGGCCCATGAGGTCTCTTCCAACTCTTTGATTCTATGATTCTATGATTCTTTCCCTCCCTCTTTTTCTTTCCCTTCTTTCTTCCTTTTCTAGTTGTTAACTTTCCTCGCTTCTTTCGCTCTTTGGTTCCATCCTTCCTTGTCTCTTTTCATGACGTTTCGCCTGCATCTATGGCAAGCATCCTCACTACCTCTGAGGATGCTTGCCATAGATGCAGGCGAAACATCAGGAGAGAATGCCTCTAGAACATGGCCATATAGCCCGAAAAAAACTACAACAACCCAATTTAGGTACTGCTTTATGTGGGAAGGCTAATTGAACTAATTTACGATACCATAAAACCTTCCAGCAACGTGTGGAAAAATGAGGAAGTACTCCATCAAGGACACGGTGTCACAAGTGGACAGTGAAGCAACAGCTCCCCCTGTGGCCAGAATCCAGCATACCATCATGAAGCCAGAAAGCTGGAATGTTAAACTGCCTCTGTGTCTGTCTGTATATGTTATAGTATTCCCCACGTCCAAAGTACCCTGATCCTGAAACACAATCACAGGCTGAACTCCAACAAAAAGCACCTAGGAATGATGATATGTAAAGGTAAAGGTCCAGTCATGTCCAACTCTGCTCATCTCGATTTCTAAGCCGAAGAGCCAGCGTTGTCCATAGACACCTCCAAGGTCATGTGGATGGCATGACTGCATGGAACGCTGTTACCTTCCCACAGAAGCGGTACCTATTGATGTACTCACATTTCCATGTTTTCGAACTACTAGGTTGGCAGAAATTGGGGCTGACAGCAGAACCTGTGACCTTTCAGCCAACAAGTTCAGCAGTTCAGCGGTTTAACCCATTGCGCCACCGGGAATGATGATGAATAGCTCAATTAAAAATGCTGAGATGTTACAAAGTGTGACCAGAGGCTTATGGCAAAAAGAAGCAGCAAAATGACAACACTGCCATCCAAATCTATAATGCAACCACATTTGGAACAACTCTTGAGCAGTTCGGGTTGCCAAGCCTCAACTAAGGTATTGCAGAATTCAAAAAAAGGTGCAGCTTATAGAATTCGGTATGACAAAAGGAGAGACTTATCTCTTTTGTTGCACAATATTATAACCCAGAATCATCCAAACCAGGACAATAACTGAGAAAATTTCTCAACAGAGCATAGTCCAGCTCTGACCTTTATTTACCCAAAGCATGGTGATTGCCTCCAATATTGACCCTCACTGCAATCAGATAAGGCTATGAGTGGGTAGTAGAAACAATGCCTATACAATCCCTCTAAAATCAGAGCCGCCTATATATGTCTGAATGCAAGCTGAAAGAGAACAATGAGATGAGAAGGCTGTTGCCCCCAGGAACTATTTTACTTTGCTCTGGTATCTAGAGAAAAACAGGATAGAGAGCTAGAAAGACATTTGGCCTGATGCAATACGGTTCTTCTCATGTTCCCTTATCTGAATGCCTTAAGCAAATGAGTCAAGCCATATACAGACATTTCACTGGTGAATCCCAGTTCCTTTTTGGTGGTGGAAGCTCAAAAGACTTATTTTGCATAGAATTGTGGAAAATATAGACCCCTGTCTGATCCCACAGCAAGCTGGCTTCAGGAAAAGCAAAAGCTGCACATCGCAAGTGCTGAACCTGACTTAGCACATAGAAGATGGCTTTGAAAGGCAGCAGATCACAGGAGCTGTCTTCATAGACTTGTCAGCAGCCTATGAGACTGTGAACCACCGCCTCCTCCTGAGAAAAATGTATAATATCACAAAGGACGACCACCTCACCCGCCTCATAGGAAACCTGCTACAAAACAGGAGCTTTTTTGTTGAGTTCCAGGGCCAGAGAAGCAGATGGCAGAAACAGAAGAACGGCCTGCCTCAGGGGAGCGTGCTCGCTCCATCCATGTTCAACATCTACACAAATGACCAGCCACTGCCAGAAGGGACAGAGAGTTTCATCTATGCTGATGATCGTGCCATTACTGCTCAAGCAGGGAGCTTTGAGATGGTTGAACAGAAGCTCTCCGAAGCTCTAGGTGCTCTTACTGCCTATTACAGGGAATGCCAGCTGATCCCCAACCCATCTAAAACACAGACATGTGCCTTTCACCTTAAGAACAGACAAGCATCCCAAGCTCTGAGGATCACCTGGGAAGGCATCCCACTCGAGCATTGCAGCGCACCCAAATCCCTGGGAGTCACTCTGGACCGTGCTCTGACCTACAAGAAGCACTGCCTGAACATCAAGCAAAAAGTGGGTGCTAGAAACAATATCATACGAAAGCTGACTGGCATAACCTGGGGATCACAACCAGATACAGTGAAGACATCTACCCTTGCTCTGTGCTACTCTGCTGCTGAGTATGTATGCTCAGTGTGGAACACATCTCACCACACTAAATCAGTAGATGTGGCTCTTAATGAGACATGCCGCATTATCACGGGGTGTCTGCGCCCTACACCACTGGAGAAATTATACCGCTTAGTCGGTATTGCACCACCTGACATCCACCGGGAAGTAGCAGCCAATAGTGAAAGGACCAAGGCAGAGACATCTCCAGCTCATCCCTTGTTTGGGTATCAGGCAGCATGTCTACGATTTAAATCTAGAAATATTTTTCTAAGATCTACAGAGACACTCGCTGGAACACCTCAGCAGGTGAGAGTCCAAAAGTGGCAGGCTCAAACCCAGAACCTCAACCAATGGCTGATACCAAATGAGAGACTCTCCCCTGGGCACACAGAAGACTGGGCGTCTTGGGAGGCCCTGAACAGACTGCGCTCTGGCACCACGAGATGCAGAGCCAATCTTAAGAAATGGGGCTACAAAGTTGAATCCACGACATGCGAGTGCGGAGAAGAGCCAACCACTGACCACCTGCTGCAATGCAACCTGAGCCCTGCTATATGCACAATGGAGGACCTTCTTGCGGCAACACCAGAAGCACTCCAAGTGGCCAGATACTGGTCAAAGGACATTTAATCAACTACCAAACTTGCAAATTTAGTGGTTTGTCTGTTTGTTTGTTTGTTTTGTTCTTTAAGAAATATAATACAATTGACTGGTTGCCCTGACATGACAAATAAATAACCTCAGATCGAGCTGATCAGTTCTACTACTAATATTAATGAGACTATTCCCAATTTGCACAGGTATATTTTATAGCACAATCCTGCTAAGCCTGGAATTGTTTTCCAGTCTGTTCTGCCGGATATGTCAGCAGTGGCTGGAGGAATTAACAGAATCAGTCTGGGAAAAGGAACTTGTCATTGATCTATGGAAGCGATCACCAGAAATGGTGCTACATTCATTAGCGTTGCACCCAACAATTTGGGCTTCCTTGTCAATTATAGAACAACAAAAGTTACGTCCATTGGAAAGAATGCAAGAAGTTGGGAAAAAGGAGATCCCATCAAGCCAAGTATTATTGGAATGAATCAGAAGAGAAAGGGTTACTACAGGTTGTTGTTGTTGTTCATTTGGTCAGTCGTCTCCGACTCTTCGTGACCTCATGGACCAGCCCACGCCGGAGCTCCCTGTCGGCCATCACCACCCCCAGCTCCTTCAAGGTCAGTCCAGTCACTTCAAGGATGCCATCCATCTTGCCCTTGGTCGGCCCCTCTTCCTTTTGCCTTCCACTACAGGTTGAGCGTCGCTTATCAACAATTCTGAAATCCACAACATGCTAAAATCCAAAACTAGCCACATGAATGGCGGAGATAGTGAAAGCACTGCTGTCTGGTGGTTCAACTTACACAATCCTTGTTTCATGCACAAAATTGTGAACAATACTGTGCAGAAAATTACATTCAGGCTATGTGTATAAGGTGTATATGAAGCATAAACAAATGCCAGGTTTACTGTATTGTCTACATGTATAAAGTGTATATGAAGCATAAACAAATGCCAGGTTTTGACTTGGGTTCCCTCACCAAGGCATCTCATTATGTATATATATATGCAAATACAAGTATAAGAAAAGAAAGAAAAAATCCAAAATACTTCTGGACCTTTTTTAATATGTGACACTCAACCTTAATTAACTGATTTTACAGCAAATATAGTAATCTCCCAGTTAACTGGCACTAATGGGGACTGGCCGATGATAGATAAATGTAGTTTCTGGTTATTGTCGAAGGCTTTCATGGCCGGAATCACGGGTTGCTCTAAGTCTTTTGGGCTGTATGGCCATGTTCCAGAAGCCTTCTCTCCTGACATTTTGCCTGCATCTATGGCAGGCGAATCACTGGGTTGCTGTAAGTCTTTTGGGCTGTATGGCCATGTTCCAGAAGCATTCTCTCCTGAAATTTTGCCTGCATCCATGGCAGGCGAATCACTGGATTGCTGTAAGTCTTTTGGGCTTTATGGTCATGTTCCAGAAGCATTCTCTCCTGAAGTTTCACCTGCATCTACGGCAGGCGAATCACTGGATTGCTTTTGGGCTGTATGGCCATGTTCCAGAAGCATTCTCTCCTGAAATTTTGCCTGCATCCATGGCAGGCGAATCACTGGATTGCTGTAAGTCTTTTGGGCTTTATGGTCATGTTCCAGAAGCATTCTCTCCTGAAGTTTCACCTGCATCTACGGCAGGCGAATCACTGGATTGCTGTAAGTCTTTTGGGCTGTATGATCATGTTCCAGAAGCATTCTCTCCTGAAGTTTCACCTGCATCTACGGCAGGCAAATCACTGGATTGCTGTAAGTCTTTTGGGCTGTATGGCATGTTCCAGAAGCATTCTCTCCTGACATTTTGCCTGCATCTATGGCAGGCGAATCACTGAGTTGCTGTAAGTCTTTTGGGTTGTATGGTCATGTTCCAGAAGCATTTTCTCCTGATGTTTTGCCTGCATCTATGGCAGGCAAATCACTGGGTTGCTGTAAGTCTTTCGGGCTGTATGGCTATGTTCCAGAAGCATTCTCTCCTGACGTTTCACCTGCAACAATGGCAGGCATCCTCGTGTCATAGATGCAGGAGAAACATCAGGAGAAAATGCTTCTGGAACACGGCCATGAAGCCTGAAAGACTTACAGCAACCTAGCTTGAGACTTACTATTAAAAAAAGGCCCCGCTAATACCCCATAATGTACCATACCATAAAGTGTGCATTGACTTGAAATGTAGTAATTAAATGTAAACAAAGACAAACTTAACTTACTGTAACACAGGTTGACTATTTTACTATATTATAAAAAAAACTATTTTTTTCTGCTGGTTGCTTGAGAGTTCCGGTTGCTTGAGAGTTCCAGTTGCTTGTGTTTCTACTAACTGAGAGTATACTGTACTACATTTAGGTACTGTGTCTTTTGTTGCACTGTAATCATTTTGTTATCTCTCCCGAAACAAAGAAATATATTTGTTTACTTCGCGAGAGCTGTCTATATTCAGCAGATTTGTGTTGGACGTCCTTTAAGGAGCGCTGAAAATGTTCTATTCCTTCCCTTTGGCGCACTGCCAAGGCTTTTGGTCGGCTGTGCGCCAAGCCCCAAAGACCCCTGATCAGCCCATTCATTTCGAAGGATTTGGGAAATAACCGGAGAAAGGTTATCTTGGGATTCTTCTCCCCTTGGAGCCAAGGATCCGTTAAAGCGGTTTGCAAGCCTCTCTTGCAACCCAGGAAACATGCATTTTTTCTTCTCCTTCCTGCTTTATTTGAATTGAACATGGACCGTTAAGCTAAATGGGGAAAACAGAAAGCAATGCCAAGGAGAAGTGGGAGGAGAAGAATGCAAACGGATGACATTTTTAAGAGGAGGGCCCTGCAGATATGCGCAGCTATGGCAAAGACGTTTCTCCAGAATGACATTCCCCGGGTAGCTCCGAATCCGGGGCTCCGTTTACTCCGTTTCCAAGGTCATTCATTCCTGCAAGCTAATGAACTACTTTGCAAGCCGTGCATTTCATTGCGAGCCTGCAATCGTCACACCACACAAACAAATGCACACATGATCTTGCTTTGTTTGTTTGGTATAGCCACTCAAGAATATATTAGCAATATTTTCCCCACACACATACACACAACAGCTGCAGCAAAGAGAGCCCTGCAGCCAATTCCTTCCTCCCCCCTCCACAACTGCATTTGTGACTAATTCAATTTGCGACTGCACAAGGAAAAGGAATTTAACCTCCGCAGAGTCAGCCATGTAAATACACTGCAAACAGAAAAGGCACTATTCTTTGTGCTTGCCTTGGGAGGGCTCGAGAGAGAGGCATGCGCACACACGTCCCACCACACACCCTTCAAGACGTTCCCATCTTGTTCCTGGCTAGAAAAAATGAATAGAAAGAGAAGACGTTTACACTGTTGGCAATGTTTTTTGTCCTTCTCTCCCTTTGTGTGCATTCTATGTATGCATTCACTCACTCATAAGATCTGAAGGTGCGGTGTAATTTATTTCACACCCCTTATTGTCTCTGCTGTAGAAGGCTTCAACCATCTTCCTGCAATTATATTGAACAGCTTAACTGTGTCTCCTATTACAGTTCATAATACAGCCCCGCAAATATTGATTCAACAGCCAACTCAGAGATGGAGGGGAAACAGGCACTGCTTCTGAAGGATTATGTATCAGGCCTGTAGCGAGGGGGTGGTTTTAGGGGTTCAACCCCCCCCCCCCGAAATGTTTCAGATTTTTTTTTAAAAAACCTGGTATACTCATGAATTTTAACTGGTTAACCAAATCCCCATGCTAAGTCTATGAGATGCAAAAAATTAAGAGTCCCTCCAGAACTGTAAGCACTATCTCAAGCAAATATTGACAATTTATTCACACTGTCATTACTTGCAGCAATAGCCGATGTAGTGAAGCAACCAAGTTGGGGATGTGTGTGTTGAATGCTCTCATTAAGGAGACCAGACTTGGTGGAGGTGGTTGACAGGGGCAGAGCTGCAGGCTATTGAAGGCTGCTCTGCCCCCCTTCAGCGTGAACTAGGAGGCAGGTTTCAACCTCCCCCCCCCCCCCCCCGAAATTTTCAACCCTCCCCGAAATTTTCAATCCCCCCCCCCCCCGAAATTGTCAACCCTCCCCGAATTTTTTTTCTGGCTACGGCCCTGTTATGTATTATTTATATAAAATATTTATATTCCGCCCTTCTCACTCGGAAGGGGACTCAGGGCGGAGCACAGCATATACACGGCGACTAAATTGATCAAGGGTCTGGAGAACAAGCCCTATGAAGAGCGGCTTAGGGAACTGGGCATGTTTAGCCTGAAGAAGAGAAGGCTGAGAGGAGATATGATAGGCATGTATAAATATGTGAGAGGAAGCCACAGGGAGGAGGGAGCAAGCTTGTTTTCTGCTTCCTTGGAGACTAGGACGCGGAGCAATGGCTTCAAACTACAAGAGAGAAGATTCCATTTGAACATTAGGAAGAACTTCCTGATTGTGAGAGCCGTTCAGCAGTGGAACTCTCTGTCCCGGAGTGTGGTGGAGGCTCCTTCTTTGGAAGCTTTTAAGCAGAAGCTGGATGGCCATCTGTCAGGGGTGATTTGAATGCAATATTCCTGCTTCTTGGCAGAATGGGGTTGGACTGGATGGCCCATGAGGTCTCTTCCAACTCTATGATTCTATGATTCTATGATTCAATGCCGGGACAGAGATTCACATACAATACATAATCGTTAAAAAACATTTATCAAAATATTAAAATATGCCATTTAAAACTGTCCTAGTCATCCGCGTCAAGTCTAATTGGCCTGGTCATCTTTCCTACTGCCGCTTGACTGCTCTGTCCCGAAAGCTTGGTCCCACAGGCAAGTTTTTACCATCCTTCTAAAGGACAGGAGGGAGAGGGTCGACCTGATCTCACCAAGAAGGGAGTTCCATAGCCAGGGAGCAATCACCAAGAAGGCCCTGTCTCTCGTCCCCACCAATCGTGCCTGTGACAATGGCAGAACAGAAAGCAGGGCCTCCCCGGAGGATCTTAATCTCCACGATGGTTCATAGGGGTAGATGCGTTCGGACAGGTAATTTGGGCCGTGGCCGTTTAGGGCTTTATAGGCCAAAGCCAGCACTTTGAATTGTGTCCGGTAACAAACTGGCAGCCAGTGTATCTGGAGTAACATGGGAGTTGTATGCTCCCTGTATGCCGCCCCAATTATTAACCTAGCTGCCTGTCGTTGGATTATTTGACGCATCCGAGCAGTCTTCAAAGGCAACCCCACGTAGAGTGCATTGCAGTAGTCTATCCTAGATGTAACAAGAGCATGGACCACCATGGCCAAGTCTGACTTCCCAAGGTACGGGCGCAACTGGGTATAAGTAAACATAATAATAATAATAATAATAATAATAATAATAGTGAAAGGCAGTCAAGAACCAACACTGAGCGAAGTCAAGAGTAGTAAACTGCTTCAAGTGCAAAAGACAAAGAGTGAATACCATAAAAATACAATGCAGAGCAGAAGAGAAAGCTGGCCAAAGATGGCTCTCTCTCCATGGACAGTTCCTGGGGGAAATTGAGAGCCAAATTAACAAAGAAAAAACATGGCTGTGGGTCACAAATGGAACTCTGAAAAAGGAGACAAAGGAGGGCCTGATTCTGGCAGCCCAAGAGCAAGCCATTTGAACCAATGCCATCCAAGCCAGAATTGAAAAGTCGACAACAGGTCCCAAGTGTAGACTCTGCAAGGAAGCAAGCGAAACAATAGATCCCATCCTCAGCTGCTGCAAGGAGATGGCGCAGACAGACTACAAGCAGAGGCACAACACCGTTGCTCAGAAGATTCATTGGAATTTGTCCCACAAATACCATCTGCCTGCAACAAAGAACTGGTGGGATCACAAGCTGGAAAAAGTTGCAGGGAATGAACACGTGAGGCTACTCTGGGACTTTCGAATCCAGACAGACAGAGTTTTGGAGCATAATACTCCTGACCTCACGATTGTGTTAAAAAACAAAGTATGGATCCTTGATGTCACAATCCCAGGTGACAGCAGGATTGCAGAGAAACAACTGGAAAAGCTGACACAATATGAGGATTGAAAAATCGAACTGCAAAGACTCTGGCACAAACCAGTCAAGGTGGTCCCAGTGGTGATTGGCACACTGGGTGCAGTGCCTAAAGACCTTGGCCTGCACTTAAACACAATCGGCGCTGACTAAATTACCATCTGCCAGCTGCAGAAGGCCACCTTACTGGGATCTGCACGCATTATTCACCGATACATCACATAGTCCTTGACACTTGGGAAGTGTCGGACGTGTAATCCAATACAACAACCAGTATAGTGATCATGTTTGCTGTGGTCTCATCTTGTTGTGTTTCAAATAACAACAACAACAACAAGTGATCCAATACAACAGCCAGCAGAGTGTCTACTGTGGACTCATCTTGTTGTGTTTCTAATAATAATAATAATAATAATAATAATAATAATAATAATAATGGTCATTTCCCTTTAAGGCAGTGTTTCTCAACCTTCCTAATGCCGCGACCCCTTAATACAGTTCCTCGTGTTGTGGTGACCCCCAACCATAACATTATTTTTCTTGCTACTTCATAATTACAACTTTGCTACTATTATGAATTGTAATGTAAATATCTGATATACAGGATGTATTCTCATTCACTGGACCAAATTTGGCACAAATACACAACATGCCCAAATTTGAATACTGGTGGGGTTGGGGGGGGGGGATTGATTTTGTCATGTGGGAGTTGTAGTTGCTGGGATTTATAGTTCACCAACAATCAAAGAGCATTCAGAATTCAACCAATGATGGAATTGAACCGAACTTGGCACACAGAACTCCCATGTCCAACAGAAAATGCTGAAAAGGTTTGGTGGGCATTGACCTTGAGTTTGGGAGTTGTAGTTCACCTACATTAGAGAGCACTGTGGACTCAAACAACGATGGATCTGGATCAAACTTGGCATGAATACTCAATTTATCCAAATGTGAACACTGGTGGAGTTTGTGGAAAATAGACCTTGACATTTGGGAGTTGTAGTTGCTGGGATTTATAGTTCACCTACAATCAAAGAGCATTCTGAACCACACCGTTAGAATTGGGCCAAACTCCCCACACAGAACCCTCATGACCAACAGAAAATACTGTGTTTTCTGATGGTCTTTGGCACCCCCTCCGACACCTTCTCATGACCCCAAGGTTGAGAAACACTTCTTCAAGGTCTTCCCAAAGCATATCTCCATTTCAATGACATCTTCCCACAAAATAACTACAACTTAGTCCTCCATGTCTGCAAGGTACCAGGAGCCGGGATGTCTAGTTTGGAGACGAGAAGGCTGAGAGAGGACATGACAGCCAGGTTGAAGTATTTCAGAGGATGTCCTATTGAAGAGAAATGAGCAAGGCTTGCTTTCGAGAGACCAGGAAACGGAACAATGGGTAGAAAAATACAAGAAAAACTAAACATTAGGAAGAACTTCCTAATGTTTAGTTTGTCTGATGGCGGAATAACCTGCCTGGGAGTCTGGTGGAGTCTCCTTCTCTGGAAACTTTCAAGCAGAAGATGGATGGCCATCTGTCAGGAGGGCTTTACTGTGGCAGAAAGGGGTTGGATGGCATAGCCTTTGGGGTTCTACCACCTCTATGATTCTGTGTATAAATCCAAACCAATAAATCTATATAACTAAAAATGTAATGTTCGTTTGTGGGATTAACATAACTCAAAAACCACTGGACAAATTGGACATCAAATTTGGACACAAGACACCTATCAGGCCAACGAGTGACCATCACTCAAAAAATTAATTTTTGTCATTTGGGAGTTGTAGTTGCTGAGATTTATAGTCCACCTACAATCAAAGAGCATTCTGAACCCCACCAATGACATAATTAAACGGAATTAAACCAAACGTGGCACTCCCATGACCAACAGAAAACACTAGAAGGGTTTGGTGGGCATTGACCTTGGGTTTGAGAGCTGTAGTACACCTACATCCAGAGAGCATTGTGGACTCAAACAATGATGGATCTGGACCAAACTTGGCACAAATATTCCATATGCCCAAATGGGAACACAGGTGGAGTTTGGGGGGAAACGGACCTTGACATTTCGGAGTTGTAGTTGCTGGGATTTATAGTTCACCTACAATCAAAGCGTATTCTGAACCCCACCAACGACAGAATTGGGCCAAACTTCCCACACAGAACCCCTATGACCAACAGAAAATACTTAAGGCCACCCAGTCCAACTCCCTTCACCAGGGCAAGAAAACATCATTAAAGCTCTCCTGACAAAGAACCACCCAGCCATAGATGTAGATAGATATATATGATTCACACACACAGAGATATAGTATCATATATTTGAAAGGGACCCCCTAAAGAAGGACAATTATATGTTGCATGTTCCAGAGTAGGCAAACCAGACACTCTCCACATCAACACTGACAAAGAAAGAGCAAGAAATACTGTTTACCCACAAGCAGAAAGAAATTACATATATTAGAAACCAACACTTTCTCATTACTTCATTCTCCAGATCACCAAACTGGGCCACAGCAACACGTGGCAGGGGATGGCTAGTATATAATGAAATGTCAGTTCCTTATTAAAGCTTCCATTTTTCCAGCATGTCTCCAGATTTCCGAAGCTATCACATCCCAAAAGATAAGTTCTGCCTACCTCATTAAAAGGGATGGGACAATTCTCCCATTTTGTCTATTTTTGGCCATCAACACCAGTTTGCTTCTCTGTGCCACAAACCATTTGGCAAAGGCTTTTTTTCCTTTTCTGTCTCACATCTCTTCCATCTTCAGGATCACATGCATTCATTCACAATTTAGTCTCTGTTCTGATTTGCAAGGTGAAAACAATGCAACTTCAGAAAAGACCACTGGCTTCCCACGACACTAGCAGAACACCCAGTAATCAACACAGACACCCCAACACTTCCCACTTATGGCCTTCAAAGAGTATATTTCCATGCATATTTCCAAAGCCATACAGTCCTCTTTTGGGCCTTTGGAATACGTAGGACGCATCTCCACTGTAGACTTAATGCAGTTTGACTTCACTTGAAAGTACCATGAACCCTGGGAGGTGAAGTTTGACAATAGATATCTACATAAAAACTCCAACCATCACCCAAGTCTTTCGCCTTCCAAACCAGAGAGCGTGCTGCCTCACCAAACTACAACTCCCAGGACCCCACAGCATTGAGCCCCAATCTCCCAATCCAATTTATCATGATATTCCTTCCAACAATTATTTACTTTTTATTATTTCGGATATTTGTATCCCGTCCTATCTCAACCTCTGAAGTTACTGAAAAAATAGACCCATGTATGATCCCACAGCAAGCTGGCTTCAGGAAAGGCAAAAGCTGCACATCGCAAATGTTGAACCTGACTCAGCACATAGAAGATGGCTTTGAAAGGCAGCAGATCACAGGAGCTGTCTTCATAGACCTGTCAGCAGCCTATGATACTGTGAACCACCGCCTCCTCCTGAGAAAAATGTATAACATCACAAAGGACTACCACCTCACCCGCCTCATAGGAAACCTGCTACAAAACAGGAGCTTTTTTGTTGAGTTTCAGGGCCAGAGAAGCAGATGGCGGAAACAGAAGAACGGCCTGCCTCAGGGGAGCGTGCTTGCTCCATCCATGTTCAACATCTACACAAATGACCAGCCACTGCCAGAGAGTTTCATCTATGCTGATGATCGTGCCATTACTGCTCAAGCAGGGAACTTTGAGATGGTAGAACAGAAGCTTTCCGAAGCTCTAGGTGCTCTTACGGCCTATTACAGGGAAAACCAGTTGATCCCCAACCCATCTAAAACACAGACATGTGCCTTTCATCTCAAGAACAGAGAAGCATCCCAAGCTCTGAGGATCACCTGGGAAGGAATCCCACTGGAGCATTGCAGCACACCCAAATACCTGGGAGTCCCTCTGGACCATGTTCTGACCTACAAGTAGCACTGCCTGAACATCAAGCAAAAAGTGGGTGCTAGAAACACAGTATCATACGAAAACTGACTGGCACAACCTGGGGATCACAACCAGACACAGTGAAGACATCCGCCCTTGCTCTGTGCTACTCTGCTGCTGAGTATGCATGCCCAGTGTGGAACATATCTCACCACACTAAAACAGTAGATGTGGCTCTTAATGAGACATGCCACATTATCACAGGGTGTCTGCACCCCACACCACTGGAGAAATTACACTGCTTAGCCAGTATTGCACCACCTGACATCTGCCGGGAAGTAGCAGCCAATAGTGAAAAGACCAAGGCAGAGACATTTCCAGCTCATCCCTGTTTGGGTATCAGCCAGCACGTCAACGACTTAAATCTAGAAATAGTTTTCTAAGATCTACAGAGACACTCGCTGGAACACCTCAGCAAGCGAGAGTCCAAAAGTGGCAGGCTCAAACCCAGAACCTCAACCAATGACTGATACCAAATGAGGGACACCCCCCTGGGCACACAGAGGACTGGACGACTTGGAAGGCGCTGAACAGACTGCACTCTGGCACCACGAGATGCAGAGCCAACCTCAAGAAATGGGGCCACAAAGTGGAATCCCCGACATGCGAGTGTGGAGAGGAGCAAACCACTGACCACCTGCTGCAATGCAACCTGAGCCCTGCCACATGCACAATGGAGGACCTTCTTGCGGCAACACCAGAGGCACTCCAAGTGGCCAGATACTGGTTAAAGGACATTTAACCAACTACCAAACTCACAAGTTTTGTATTTTGTCTGTTTGTTTGCTTTGTTCTGTTCTGACACGACAAATAAAACCCCCAAATCCTTCAAAATAATCATTATACCATTACCCTCCCCCCACATTTATACTCCCCACTTGTTAAGGAGGGGACCTTCCCCCAATTTAACATGACATATCCAACACTAACGAAAGGGGAGGGGGATCCTTCAATATTCACACAAAATTGGGCAGCACCTTCAATGTACCTTCTATCTCCTTCTCCCACTTTTGTAAGTAGGACACCACCCAATTTGAATATATCTAACTACATTCAACACTCACAAAAGGTAACCCCCCTTTTCAAAAGGAGGACCCCTCCCCAATATAACATTATATTTAACAATGGCAAGTGGGGGCTATCCTTCAATCCCCCAACCCACATCTTATCTATCCCCTTCTCCTAATTGACACCCCTACTACTGACACCCCAAAATGTAAGTACATTCAACAATGACAAAAGGGAGCCCCCACTTTTCCAAAGGAGGACCCCCTTCACAATATAGCACTGCATTTAACAATGCCAAAGGGGGGCTATCCTTCAATCCCCCAACCTGCATCTTATCTATCCCCTTCTCCTCATTGACACCCCTACTACTGACACCCCAAAATTTAACCACATTCAACACTGACAAAACGGAACCCCCACTTTTCCAAAGGAGGACCCCCCCCAATATAACATTGCATTTAACAATGGCAAAAGGAGGCTATCCTTCAATCCCCCAACCCACATCTTATCTATCCCCTTCTTCTCATTGACACCCCTACTACTGGCACCCCAAAATTTATCTACATTCAACTCTGACAAAAGGGAACCCCCACTTTTCCAAAGGAAGACCCCCTCCCCAATATAACATTATATTTAACAATGGCAAAAGGAGATTATCCTTCAATCCCACAACCCACATTATATCTAACAATGCCAAAAGGGGGCTACATTTCAAGTCAACCCCCCATATATCCCATTCTCCTCATTGACACCCTTACTTCTGAAAGGGGGACCACCTCCCCAATGTAAATTACATTATTTAATAATTGCAAAAGGGGTTTTTTTCAATCCCCCATACTTTCAGGCCAACTTATATCTTATCTATCTCATTCTCCTCATTGACACCCCGACTTCTGAAAGGGGGACCCCATTCTCAATATAACAGTATATTTAACACTGTCAAAAGAGGGCTATCCTTCAATCTCCAACTCCTTCAAGCCAACCAACATCTCACCTATCTCCTCCTCCTCATTGACACACCTGTTTCTGAAAGGGAGACCCACCCTAAAATTGAACTACATTCAATCCTAACAAAGGGGGACCCACTCCCCAATATAACACTGTATTTAATAATGGCAAAAGGGGGCTCTATTTGAATCCCCCAACCTTTCAGGCCAACCTACATCTTATCTATCTCCCTCTCCTCATTGACACCCCTATCTTTGAAAGGGGACCCCCTCCTCAATATAACAGCATATTTAACATTGCCAAAAGGGGGCTATCCTTCAACCCCCCAACCCACAACTATCTATTCCCTTCTCCTCATTGACACCCCGACTACTGACACCCCAAACTTTAACTACATTCAACACTGACAAAGGGGAACCCCCACTTTTTGAAAGGGAGACCACCTCCCCAATATAGCATTGTATTTAACAATGGCAAAAGGGAGCTATCCTTCAATCCCCTAACCCACATTATATCTAACAATGACAACCCCCATAAATCCCTTTCTCCTCCTTGACACCCCTACTTCTGAAAGGGGGACCCCCTCCCCAATATAACAGTATATTTAATATTGCCAAAAGGGGGCTCTATTTCGATTCCCCAACCTTTCAGGCCAACCTACATCTTATCTATCACCTTCTTGCATTGACACCCCAACTTCTGAAAGGGGGACCCCCTCCTCAATATAACATTATATTTAACAATGGTAAAAGGGGGCTATCCTTCAATCCCCCAACCTACATCTTATCTATCCCCTTCTCCTCATTAACACCCCTACTACTGACACCCCAAAATTTAACTACATTCAACACTGACAAAGGGGAACCCCCACTTTTTGAAAGGGGGACCCCCTCCCCAATATAACAATGTATTTAACAATGGCAAAAGGGGGCTCTATTTGAATCCCCCAACCTTTCAGGCCAAGTTACATCTTATCTATCCCCTCATTGACATCCCTACTTCTGAAAAGGGGGACCCCACCCCAATTCAACAATAGCAATAATATTTTATCTCCCCCTTCCCCTTATTTACATCCTGCCCCTTTAAATAGAGACTCCCCTACTTTCAACATTTTCCCCAAAAATGTCAATTAACAACAACAAAGGCCTAACTTTCAATCCCCACCCTCCAAAATCCAGAACAATTTCACCCCCTTTTTCTTTATTTGGATACTGTCCCTTTAAATATTCCCCCTTTTATCTCCCCTTTCCCTTATTTACATCCTGTCCCTTTAAATAGAGATTCCCCTAATTTCCCATTTCTCCAAAAAATGTCACTTAACAACAACAAAGGCCTGTCTTTCAATCCCACCCCCAAAATCTATTTCACCCCTTTTTTCTTTATTGGGGTACTGTCCCTTTAAATACTCCCCCTTATTTACATCCTGTCCCTTATTTATAGAGATTCTCCTAATTTCAACATTTCCCAAAAAATGTCAATTAACAACAACAAAGGTATATCTTTTAATCCCACCCCCAAAATCTATTTCACCCCTTTTTGCTTTATTTGGATACTGTCCCTTTAAATACTCCCCTTCCCCTTATTTACATCCTGTCCCTTTAAATAGAGACTCCCATAATTTCAAAATTTCCCCCCAAAAAATGTCAATTAACAACCACAAAGGCCTGTCTTTCAATGCCACCCCCAAATCTATTTCACCCCTTTTTCTTTATTGGGGTACTGTCCCTTTAAATACTCCCCTTCCCCTTATTTACATCCTGTCCCTTTAAATAGACTCCCCTAATTTCCACCAAAAATGTCAATTAACAGCAACAAAGTCCTATCTTTCAATGCCACCCCCCAAATCTATTTCACCACCTTTTTCTTTATTGGGGTACTGTCCCTTTAAATACTCCCCTTCCCCTTATTTACATCCTGTCCCTTTAAATAGAGACTCCCCTAATTTCCCATTTCTCCAAAAAATGTCACTTAACGACAACAAAGGCCTGTCTTTCAATCCCACCCCAAAATCTATTTCACCCCCTTTTTACTTTATTGGGGTAGTGTCCCTTTAAATACTCCCCTTCCCCTTATTTACATCCTGTCCCTTTAAATAGAGGCTCCCCTAATTTCCCCCAAAAATGTCAATTAACAACAACAAAGGCCTATCTTTCAATCCCACCCCCAAAATCTATTTCACCCCCTTTTCCTTTATTGGGGTACTGTCCCTTTAAATCCTCTCCCTCTGAGGCTATTCCCCCCATAGAGAGAAAGAGCAGCCGGAAGCTGACCTGACAATGGGCTGGGCTTTGGCGCGCCCCCTCCTGGCGGGGCCGTTCAAGTGCAGGAAGGGGCTCCTGGGTGGGAGGAGCAGCGCCATTCTGCCTCCTTCCTCCTCCGCCGCCGCCTGGCTTCTGCACCAGCAACGCCTTCCAACAGGGGAGAACGCCGGGAGGAACCATTCCCTCAGCAGCTGGAGGGGCAGACAGCAAAATATAGCACAAAGGGAAATGAATCAAAAAGTCCTAATTGACCCTCTCAAACTCTTAGGCGTTAATTAGGACTAATTTAACCTTCACACTATGAATTTAGGTATATTTCTTTATTAAATTATCCAGTCAGGAAGTAATTCTTCTGTCCCCCTACCCCCCTTCAACTATTTTACAATGGTACAGTCCAACAAGACCAGCTGTTCCAGTAGACTGAGAAAGAAAAAGAAAGGGAGGAGCCAATTCAAGGTTTTGGACACGCCCCCTAGCAACCTGGCGCGCCCCTCTTGGCAACCGTTGCCCGGCAACGGGAATGCCCCGCCCCTTGGTGGTTTTTTTTGTTGTCACTCTGGACGTTGCTTAGCAACGGAAGGAATAGCAATGAATAATAATAGGATAATTATTATTTTAAGGAGAATAATAGTATATATATATATATAATTTATTTCTATTTCTATATTATTTTAATATTATTTCCATATTATTTTATATTTTTATATTATTTTAAGCATAATAGTATGATAATTATTATTTTAAGGAGAATTATATATATATATATATAATTTATTTCTATTTCTACATTATTTTAAGAATAATAGTAACATAATTATTATTTTAAGGAGAATAATAGTATATATATATAATTTTGGTCATATGTCTGATCAAATAAATAAATATTATATTATATATAATTTATTCCTATTTCTATATTATTTTAAGAATAATAGTATGATAATTATTATTTTAAGGAGAATTATATATATAAATATATAATTTATTTCTATTTCTATATTATTTTAAGAATAATAGTGTGCGTGTATATATATATATATATATTATTCTCCTTAAAATAATAATTGTCATATTATATATATATATATATATATATATATATATATATATAATTTCTAGTTTTATATTATTTTAAGAATAATAGTATGATAATTATTATTTTAAGGACAATTATATATATATATATATATAATTTATTCCTATTTCTATATTATTTTAAGAATAATAGTATGTGAATTATTATAATTTATTTGTATATTGTTTTAAGACTAATAGTATGATAATTATTATTTTAAGGAGAATTATATATATATATATATATAATTTATTTCAATATTATTTTAAGAATAATAGTAAGATAATTATTATTTTAAGGAGAATTATATATATATAATTTATTAATATTTCTATAATATTTTAAGAATAATAGTATGTTAATTATTATTTTAAGGAGAATAATAGTATATATATATATATAATTTATTTCTATTTCTATATTATTTTAAGAATAATAGTAAGATAATTATTATTTTAAGGAGAATAATTGTATGATAATTATTATTTTTAGAAGAATCAGACATATATTTATATATATATATATATAATTTATTTCTATTTCTATATTATTTAAAGAATAATAGTATGATCATTATTATTTAAAGGAGAATTTTATATATATATATATAATTTTGGTCATATGACTGATCAAATAAATAAATATTATATTATAATTTATTTCTATTTCTATATTATTTTAAGAATAATAGTATGATAATTATTCTTTTAAGGAGAATTATATATATATATATATAACTTATTTCTATTTCTATATTCTTAAAATAATATAGAAATAGAAATAAATTATATATATATATAATTTATTTCTATTTCTATATTATTTGAAGATATATAATTTCTATTTCTATATTATTTTAAGATATATATATATAATTTATTTCTATTTCTATATTATTTTAAGAATAATAGTATATATATATATAATTTCTATTTTTATATTATTTTAAGAATAATAGTGTGATGATTATTATTTTAAGGGGAATTATATATATATATACACACACACACTATTATTCTTAAAATAATATAGAAATAGAAATAAATTATATATATATATATAATTTATTTCTATTTCTATATTATTTTTATATTATTTTAAGAATAATAGTATGATTATTATTTTAAGAATATATATATATATATATATATATATATATATAATTTTAAGAACAATAGTGTATGTTTGTATATACTATTTTTCTCCTTAAAATAATTATATATATATATATATATATATATATATATATATATATAATTTCTATTTCTATCTTATTTTAAGGAGAATAAAAGTATATATATATATTCTATATTATATTAAGAGTATATAATGCTATATATGAATATAAGAATATAATTATTATATATAAATAAATAGTCATTTTGATTTTATCCTCTCATGTTTTTATTAATACTGATATTTTTATTGTATTTTTATTTATTTCTATTTTCTGCCAACCTAGCGTTTCAAAAACATGGAAATGTGAGTAGATCAATAGGTACCGCTCCGGCGGGAAGGTAACGACACTCCATGCAGTCATGCTGGCCACATGACCTTGGAGGTGTCTATGGACAATGCCAGCTCTTCGGCTTAGAAATGGAGATGAGCACCAACCTCCAGAGTTGGACATGACTGGACTTAACGTCAGGGGGAAAACCTTTACCTTTTCCTATTTATTTTTATTTATTTTTATTGCATTTTATATTTTATTTTATTGTATTTATTTTTTATTTATATTATGTATAGTAATGATAATAATATATTTATTTGATTTAAATGCTTCTTTTTTCTTTATGACTATTAAAAATAAATTTCTGCCTGAAATGTTATAGTCATTTTGATGTTATCTTCTCCCATGTTGTCATCAATATGGGTGTTTTCATCTTCATTCATTGTGTATGTTTATAGGTTTGTGTTAACTTTACTTTAGGAAACTTTCCTGGATTTTTAATGAATTTTGGAATATTTCCATCTCCATCATGAGATAAATTGAAGATGGGGCCCAAGTCTTAATGCAAAAGGTATTTATGTTTCATGTATATGTAGCCTGAAGGTAGCTTTGCAGACGGTATTTAAAATAATGTAGGGCACGAGCCACCGTTTGATGCCCCTGGTTAGTCCCAAATCTGAGAAAAGCCACTTCTTGCTCATTTCAAGAGAGTTAATTAAGGCTAATTAGCGCTGCTAATTGCACTGCTAATTGGGCTGCCTGTCGGTTGGGTTGTAAAGACATAATAACTGTAATAACCAAACCATGGCAGGATTTTGCAACCTTTTATTATATGGGTTGCAGCTCAACTCCACCCTTTCAGATTTTTCCTTCCCAGATCCTTTGAGTTTCTTTGTGTGGTTAGGCGGATTGAGTAATGCAGAAGCATCTTGAATTTTGGAATATTATCTACATGATGAGATGGGATGCAAGTCTAAACAATTTATATTTCATATACCTTGTGTTAGAAATGCATCAGCATTGAGTCTATGTGTAAAATACAGTTCTGAGGGACATGTGATAACACACTTGTGCAATGAGTGAGAAGGTTAAGATGAAATATCTAAACAACCGGCAAAAATGGAAGAGTCATATTTGTGTGAGGTTTATGACTAGAGGTTGCATCATTCATTTGTCCCTTACCGATTACAAGCTACCAGGTGGTTATAAAAGGAGAGAGGAAATGCTCAAATCTCTCTCTTGCTGTGTGAACCTCATCATGAACCGATTGTGGATCTGTGGATCATTTCCGCTCCCTTGGCAGCCACCTCTCCACAAAAGTCAGCATTGACACTCAAATACAACACCGCCTGAGCTCTGCGAGTGCAGCATTTTTCCGAATGAAGCAGAGAGTGTTTGTAGATTGGGACACCCGTAGGGATACCAAGGGGCTTGTTTATAAAGCTCAGGGGAGCGTGCTCGCTCCATCAATGTTCAACATTTACACAAATGACCAGCCACTGCCAGAAGGGACAGAGAGTTTCATCTATGCTGATGATCCTGCCTTTACCGCTCAAGCAGGGAGCTTTGAGATGGTTGAACAGAAGCTCTCCGAAGCTCTAGGTGCTCTTACTGCCTATTACAGGGAAAACCAACTGATCCCCAACCCATCTAAAGCACAGACATGTGCCTTTCACCTTAAGAACAGACAAGCATCCCGAGCTCTGAGGATCTCCTGGGAAGGAATCCCATTGGAGCATTGCAGCACACCCAAATACCTGGGAGTCACTCTGGACCGTGCTCTGACCTACAAGAAGCACTGCCTGAACATCAAGCAAAAAGTGGGCGCTAGAGACAATATCATACAAAAGCTGACTGGCACAACCTGGGGATCACAACCAGACACAGTGAAGACATCTGCCCTTGCACTATGCTACTCTGCTGCTGAGTATGCATGCCCAGTGGGGAACACATCTCACTACACTAAAACAGTGGATGTGGCTCTGAATGAGACATGCCACGTTATCACGGGGTGTCTGCACCCTACACCACTGGAGAAATTACGCTGTTTAGCCAGTACTGCACCACCTGACATCCGCCGGGAAGTAGCAGCCAATAGTGAAAGGACCAAGGCAGAGACATCTCCAGCTCATCCCTTGTTTGGGTATCAGCCAGCACACCAACGACTTAAATCAAGAAATAGTTTTCTTAGATCTACAGAGACACTCGCTGGAACACCCCAGCAAGCGAGAGTCCAAAAGTGGCAGGCTCAAACCTAGAACCTCAATCCGTGGGTGATACCAGATGAGAGACTCCCTCCTGGGCACACAGAAGACTAGGCAACTTGGAAGGCGCTGAACAGACTGCGCTCTGGCACAACGAGATGCAGAGCCAACCTTCAGAAATGGGGCCACAAAGTGGAATCCACGACATGCGAGTGCGGAGAAGAGCAAACCACTGACCACCTGCTGCAATGCACCCTGAGCCCTGCCACATGCACAATGGAGGACCTTCTTGCAGCAACACCAGAAGCACTCCAAGTGGCCAGATACTGGTCAAAGGACATTTAATCAACTACCAAGTTTGCAAAATTTGTGGGTTTTTTTATCTGTTTGTTTGTTTTGTTCTGTTAGAAATGTAATACAATGGTATGGTTGCTGATGGCACGATAAATAAAACCCTGTTATACACATGCGAGACGTGGACTATCTACAGACATCTCACTCAACTCCTGGTAGGTGACTGTGGAGCCCTATTCTTGATCTACATCTTCTCCCACAGTGGGGCATCGGTTTCTAGGTGGAAGGCGGTCCCGGTCGGGTTTGGCTTGACGCACCTTCCTCTTGGCATGTTCCTTCTTTTGCCCTCCATTAATGCCTCTTCAAATTCTACAGCACTGCTGGTCACAGCTGACCTCCAGCTGGATCACTCAAGGGCCACGGCTTCCCAGTTCTCAGTGTCTATGCCTAAGTTTTTAAGGCTGGCTTTGAGCCCATCTTTCAATCTCTTTTCCTGTCCTCCAACATTCTGTTTTCCATTTTTGAGTTCGGAATAGAGCAACTGCTTCGGGAGACGATGGTCAGGCATCTGGACAACGTGGCCAGTCCAGGGGAGTTGATGGCGGAAGAACATAGCTTCAATGCTAGTGGTCTTTGCTTCTTCCGGCACGCTGACATTTGTCTGCTTCTCTTCCCAAGAGATTTGCAGGATTTTTCGGAGGCAGCGCTGATGGAATAGTTCCAGGAGTTGCATGTGACATCTGTAGACAGTCCACGTTTTGCAGGCGTATAGCAGGGTTGGGAGGACAATAGCTTTATAAACAAACACCTTGGTCTCCCTACGGATGTCCTGGTCCTCAAACACTCTTTGCTTCATTCGGGAAAATGCTGAACTCGCAGAGCTCAGGCGGTGTTGAATTTCAGTGTCAATGTTGGCTTTCGAATTTACAGGTTAGTTCTGCTCAAATTACACTCGGAAGAAACAGCTGGTTTGTAGGTCTGTGCTTATAGTTAATAGATCTGGTTTTTTTTAAAATGTAAGGTGCTCTAATTGCAATCAAAGCAACAAATTTGATCTGATGTGGAGGCTAAGAAGGGCCAGTCCTGGGCCCCATCTACACTGCCATATAAAATCTAGATTATCTGCTTTGAAATGGATTTTCTGGCAGTGTAGACTCATATAATCTCTTTCAAAGCAGGTAATGTGATTTATCAGATTTAATAATCTGGATTATATGGCAGTGTAGAAGTACCCCTGATTTGCACTTGGATGGGAGGCAACCAACAAATACCACACAATATTTTGCAATAAGGAACTGGCCAACACACCTCAAAAATATCTGTTTCCTAAGAAAACCCTATATAAACAGGACTAAATGCTCTCAAAAGGCACCAGATTCTGTCTGATCTCAGGTGCTAAGCAGGTTCTGTCCTGGTTAGCAATTGGATGGGAGACCAATCAGAGGCAGGACCTGGCAAAGGCATGTCTAAGGATTCTTTGTCTAAAGGAAACCAACTCACCTCAAAAGTATCTGTTGTCTAAGAAAACCCTATATAAGCAGGCCTAAATACTCTAAAAAGGGTACAGATCATGTTTGATCTTTGATGCTAAGCAGGTCCTGCCCTGGTTTGCAATTGGATGGGAGACCAATCAGAGGCAGGACCTGGAAAAGGCATGTCTAAGGATTCTTTGTCTAAAGGAAACCTATGAAATTCATTATTTTTGCCATAAATTGTCAAGAAACTTGAAAACAGATGCCATATATCTATATTTATCTATATCATCTATATCTCCATTGTCTGTTTCAAAGTGAACTCAGTGTGGATGGTCCACCTGTTACTACGCAAAAGAAGCCAGCAACCGGTTTCAATGACAAAGCAGAAGATTCCCCGTCGTATAAAATGATTATCTCCCTTGATGCCCACTAATCTGGCTGAGCCTTGCCCGCCACTCTCCCGTTCTTGACCCCGCGCCCAACGCCTGCCCTACTGACCGTGCCAAGACCCGGCCCTTTGCTTCTGTGCCACGATTCACAGAGGCTGAAGCGCTGAGCCTCCGAGTCGTGCCAATCTGCCCAGCAACTCACAAAAGGCCCCCTTTCCCCCTTGGCATCACCCCAGGCCATTCAGAGGCTTCCCTTTTGCCCAATAAAGAAGACAAATCTTTGGGCCGGAGATCAAATGATGCCTGGAAAGCCTTCCTAATGATGCCAGGCAGGAATCCCTTCCTTGCTTCCCTCTCTTTCTCACACACCCGTAAATATATTGCAATTGCACTGCATCCCATATGTTCCCATATGTTCCCACTGTCCTGATTCAGCAGGACAGTTCCAATTAGCACTTTTGCATCATTTTAAAATGCCCCAGTTTCTCTCCTCTGCTCAGTTTTCTCATTATCCTCTGCTCGTTTGAGTCGCAGCAAGCAGAGTTCCAAAGTGCAAAAGTAATGCTATGGAAAATGTATTGTCAAAGGCTTTCAAGACCGGAATCACTGGGTTGTTGTAGGTTTTTTCGGGCTATATGGCCATGTTCTAGAGGCATTCTCTCCTGACGTTTTGCCTGCATCTATGGCAAGCATCCTCAGAGGTAGTGAGGTGACCTCACTACCTCTGAGGATGCTTGCCATAGATGCAGGTGAAATGTCAGGAGAGAATGCCTCTAGAACATGGCCATATAGCCCGAAAAAATCTACAACAACCCAATGCTATGGAAACCTGGGAGTTGTTGTAGTTTGACAAGGTCTTTAGCCTTCTGTACCAAAGAGCACCAATGCCTTTCCAAAGTACAGTTCCCAGGATTCCATACTATTGCGCAATAGTAGTGAAAGTTGTGCGCTTTCTACAGTCTACTAGAAGAGGTTCCAAGTTGTGCTTTGATTTTAAATAATAACTAGCTGTACCCGCCATGCGTTGCTGTAGCCAACCTTCCCTCCCTCTTTCTCTTCTTATTTCTCTCCCTCCCTCCCTCCCTCCCTCCCTCCCTCCTTCCTTCCTTCCTTCCCGTTTTTTCTTTCCTTCTCTCCTTCCTTCCTTCCTTTCTTCCTTCATTCCCTTTTTTCTTTCCTTCTCTCCTTCCTTCCTTCATTCATTCATTCCTTTTTTCTTTTCTTCTCTCGTTCGTTCATTCCTTCCTTTCTTCCTTCATTCCCTTTTTTCTTTCCTTCTCTCCTTCCTTCCTTCCTTTCTTCTTTCATTCCCTTTTTCCTTTCCTTTTCTCCTTCCTTCCTTCCTTCCTTCCTTCCTTCCTTCCTTCTTTCCTTCCTTCTCTCCTTCCTTCCTTCCTTCTCTCCTTCCCTCTTTCCTTCCTTTCCCTCCTTTTTTCTTTCTCCCCTTTCTTCCTTCTCTACCTAAACTTGGATTACAACTTCCAGCACTCCTCCTGATTGATCTATCTACCTACTATCTATCTCTATCTAATCTATCTATCTTATCTATCTGGAGGATTGCTGGGAGTTGCAGTCCAGGAATAGGAAATTGGAAATATGTACAGATTGGGATGCTCTCAGAGAAATCCAAGGAGAAGCAAACTTGCAGCTTGGAAGCAGTGCATTTGGATCCTCCTCTTCCCCTAAAGGGCCTGGTCTAGGGGATGCTGGGAGCTGTCGTTTTCACACATGCGCTGTATCGTTATTTAGCTTTTTCGGATTTTTAAGTCCTTTCTGCTGTTTTTGGGAGGGTTTATGAGTGATGGTCACTCTTTGGTCTGTTAGGGGTGTAGTGTCCAAATTTCGTGTCAATTCATCCAGTGGTTTTTGAGTTATGTTAATCCCACAAACGAACATTACCTTTTTGTATTGTCAAAGGCTTTCATGGCTGGAATCATTGGGTTGTTGTAGGTTTTTTCAGGCTATATGGCCATGTTCCAGAGGCATTCTCTCCTGATGTTTCGCCTGCATCTATGGCAAGCATCCTCAGAGGTAGTGAGGTGACCTCACAACCTCTGAGGATGCTTGCCATAGATGCAGGCGAAACGTCAGAGGAGAATGCCTCTAGAACATGGCCATATAGCCTGAAAAAATCTAGAACAACCCATTACATTTTTATTTATATAGATGGCAATCTGTTGGAAGCCACTTCTAGAACACCTGCTTTAACAACAGGTAATTTTCAATGTATCTGGTCACAGGTTTTTCCCATGAGTAAGGCTTTCAACCCTGGCAAGGTGCCTACATAGGCTTGTATCTCATTACTTCAGTGCAACTCCCAATTGTAAATACACACAGCTGGGGTTGGATTTTGCGTGGGGGATTTTATGCACGGCTTCCTGAGAAATTCAGGCTCCCCTTGCTCAAGTTACCAACAGCAATCGGATTTCCAAATGTATGAACTAGGCTGCATGATTGATTCAGATCAGACATCCCCAAGCTGGTGTCTGCCAGATGTTCTGGATCAAAACGCCCATCCTCCCCAGGCAGCACGGCCTGCTTTATCTCTCTGCAAGGAAAGCATTTTCTCCAGCATTATTTCAAAGTTTTGATCAAGCTTAAGTACAGAAGGGGAGACAGTAGCTTAAAAGGTCAATGCGATTCTAGGATGCGTCAATAGGATCATAGTGCCTAGATTGAGGAAAGTCATATTCACTTTCTATTCTGTTTTGGTCAGACCTCTTTACCTGGAATAACAACCCTGTGTCCAGTTCTGGACAAAGCAATTCAAGAAAGATATTGACAAGCTGGAAGAGTGTCCACCGAAGTTTGATCAAAGTGGTCAAATGTTTAGATAAACAACTTAAGATGCCGGGTATGTTTACCTTGGAGAAGGGAAGATTGATGTTGCACTCCAGGACAATAAAAGCCCTCTAACTTTAAACACCACACCGTTGGATAGGGAAAACAATCCTTTTATTGAAGATAATTAAAAAGCAGGAAAGTAAAAAAGCACTTTAAAGAAATAGGTAAATCCAATTAGGTAGGAACATAAGCAGGAACAAAGTAGTCCAGAGTAATAGTCCAGCAAAATCCATAAAAAACAAAGTCAAAACTTCCCAAATAAAATGCAAGAAATCAGGAAACATGAATCCAAGGCATGAATATAAAAGCATAAAATCCAATAATAAAAACCATGAAACAAAGGCACTAAAAACATGAATTTTCCAAGCAAAGCTTCCATGAAACAAAGACGAGATCTTGACTTGATTCCAAATGATGCTTCATCTGACTACATATCCTGTACTTGGGACTTTTATCTCCTCATTAGCTATGCCTCTAACACTCAGAAATTGGTTTTGCTTTAGCTGGGAATGTCTTATCTTTTTCTCTTGAAGCCTGGCAGATTGACGAAGCCACTGTTTGGCTCGCCTGTTTTGACTGATCTCCTCTCATTTATCTATTTTCTCATTATCTATTTCCTCATTAATTTCTGCAGCTGGGCCAGGTGCTGAGCTGTTTTCATGTTCTCTATCATGAGAACTCTCTGTTAACATTTCAGAAAGCACACCATCATCCCCACACCCCTCAGGGACATTCTCATGGGAAACTACACTTTGAAGAGGGATCTCTTAGTCATTCTCTGCATCAATATCACTGACCAAACCATTACTATCTTGCAAATAATCTTGAAATTCATTGACATCACTCCGCACATCCAAAGCACCCTGATCCTGAAACACAATCACAGGCTGAGCTCCAACAAATGATAGATATGAAGGGAGGTCATTAAAGATTTCCCCTGACCCACTATCTTAGGGAGAAAAGTATGTCTTATTTTGGTAGTAGATGCTACTGGCTTTCCCCCAAGTTTGTGGATATTCGGAATCCTGACCTGTCTCCTGAACTCTTGGAACCTTGAATCTCTGGACTGGCTATTGATTATGATATGGACTCTTGAACTTTGGACTTTATTCATTGAACTCTCGATGTTTGACACTGGACTGGACCTTTTTCTCTCGAACCTGCATCAGTGTTTGCTGTCAGTCTTTGCTTTATATTCTGTAGCTGAGTGCTATCTTTATGTTTTGTATTTTGGACTATTAAAACAGCCAGAAAGTAAGTGCTGCTTTAATTAAACTGTTTGATACAAACTGGGTGTTTATTTGATTCACCTCTGCCTGCATACCGGCAAAGCCCTCACATCATGACAGAATGCTTTTCTCCCAAAGATCAGTCCCAAGGCTAGCTTCTTATACCCAGTAACAACCAGCTGGAACCTATCTCTTGCATGCCTCCACCCTTAGTTGCTTTCTTACTTACAGATTGTTGTTCATTCGTTCAGTTGTCTCCGACTCTCCGTGACCTCATGGACCAGCCCACGCCAGAGCTCCCTGTCGGCTGTCACCACCCCCAGCTCCTTCAAGGTCAGTCCAGTCACTTCAAGGATGCCATCCATCCATCTTGCCCTTGGTCGGCCCCTCTTCCTTTTTCCTTCCACTTTCCCCAGCATACTTACAGATTACTCAACCCTTTAGAACTAAGACTTACATTAATCCTTCAATCACCAACTGCTAGGCCTACCATCACCACCAACCACCATCAACTGCAGAACATGATACATGACACGTGCCTCCACCCTTAATTGCTTTCACCCATAAACTCTTACTTACAGATTACTCAGCCCTTTAGAACTAAGACTTACATTAACCCTTCCGTTGCCAACTGCTAGGCCTACCACCACCAACCACCATCAACTGCAGAACATGATACATGACACATGCCTCCACCCTTAATTGCTTTCACCCATGAACTCTTACTTACAGATTACTCAACCTTTAGAACTAAGACTTACATTAACCCTTCCATCACCAACTGCTAGGCCTACCACCACCAACCACCATCAACTGCAGAACATGATACATGACACATGCCTCCACCCTTAATTGCTTTCACCCATGAACTCTTACTTACAGATTACTCAACCTTTAGAACTAAGACTTACATTAACCCTTCCATCACCAACTGCTAGGCCTACCACCACCAACCACCATCAACTGCAGAACATGATACATGACACATGCCTCCACCCTTAATTGCTTTCATCCATAAACTCTTACTTACAGATTTGTTTGGTTCACCTCTGCCTGCATACTGGCAAAACCTTCACATCGTGACAGAATACTTTTCTCCCAAAGATCAGCCCCAAGGCTGGCTCCTTATATCCAGTAACAGCCAGCTGCAAACTATCTCTTGCATGGGTTGTTGTAGGTTTTTCCGGGTTATATGGCCATGTTCTAGAGGTATTTTCTCCTGACATTTCTCCTGCATCTATTGCAAGCATCCTCAGAGGTAGTGAGGTCTGTTGCATGCTGTCACGATGCCAGGGCTCTGCCAATATAGAAAGCAAACTGTGCAAACAGCAATGTGGCACAATGGGTAAAACCCTTGTGCCGGCAGGGCTGCTGACCAATAGGTCAGCGGTTCGACCAACAGGTCAGTGGTTCGAGGTCGAGTCAGCCCTTTAGAACTAAGACTTACATTAACCCTTCCGTTGCCAACTGCTAAGTCTGTCACCACCAACCACCATCAACTGCAGAACATGATACATGACACATGCCTCCACCCTTGATTGTTTTTATCCATAAACTCTTACTTACAGATTTGTTTGGTTCACCTCTGTCTGCATACTGGCAAAACCTTCACATCGTGACAGAATACTTTTCTCCCAAAGATCAGCCCCAAGGCTAGCTCCTTATATCCAGTAACAGCCAGCTGCAAACTATCTCTTGCATAGGTTGTTGTAGATTTTTCTGGGCTATATGGCCATGTTCTAGAGCCATTTTCTCCTGACGTTTCGCAATGTGGCACAATGGGTAAAACCCTTTTGCCGGCAGGACTGCTGACCAAGAGGTCAGTGGTTCGACCAACAGGTCAGCGGTTCGAGTTCGAGTCAGCCCTTTAGAACTAAGACTTACACTAACCCTTCCGTTGCTAACTGCTAAACCTGCCACCACCAACCACCATCAACTGTGGAACATGATACATGACACTCTAGAGGTTTTTAAGCAGATGCTGAATATCCATGTTTTGGGAAGGCCTAGATTGTGAGAAGGAGATTGGCTTTGGGGGGTCTCTTCCAACTCTTGGATTGTAAAGCAACGCGAGTCTCCCAGCTCTGGGACCATTGCCTTCTTATGGACTCTCCCAGCTGCAGAGGAGAAAAGGACGCTGGGGAGACGGGGAAGAAGCTAATTAGAGCAGGTTAGGCCTGGCGCTTTTCCTGACCTACTTTCCTTCTGACACGCATCCCCCAGATCTGGGTTAAGTACGCCTTCTTGCTGTACTCCTGACCTCAAGGCAGCGATTGCGAAGAATGCACAGCCTTTGGCTCACATCTCTCCAGGATCTGGCTCCCGTCCTGGAAAGAAAAATCCCCGCTCTTGGCTCTTGTTTTATTCCGTCATGCTCCGAATAAACTACAAATAATAATAATAATAATAATAATAATAATAATAATAATAGGTGGTGGTTTTTTGTTGCTGGCGCAATGCCGATGTAAACCACACCAGTTTCATTTGGCCACATCTGCAGAGATTGTATCTTGTAGGTGTGAATGCGCACAGCGGATGTCTTTTATTACTGTTCCAGCCACAGAAGCCAGAAGAGAAGGAGAGGAAGCGTCTGCGCTTGACAGTCACAGAAAGTCACAATGGCTCTCTTATGCCGGATTGAATTAATCAGAGCGAGCGAACACAAAGGACATTCGCACGCCCGGCAGCTGCGTCCCTTCCAAGAATGAATGAACCACTCGGGGTGCATCTGCAGTGCAGAATTAATGCAGTTTGACAGCACTATAACTGCCACGGTTTAATGTTATGGGATCCTCAGAAATGTAGCTTTACACATTCTTGCGGCTTCTCTGCCAAAGAGTGTCGGTGCTTCACCAAACTAGAAATCCCTGGATCCCACTGCACAAAAATGTCTATGTGCAAATGCATGCAAACACTCTTGCATAACAAGCACAGAATCTGATTGATGAGGAAGATTGATTAAAAAAAAACAATTTTGCATGACTATTTACAATTACTTTTATACAATTGTGCTTTTCTCATGTTAGGAGCAACTTATTTATTTATTTACAGCTTTTATATTCCGCCATTCTCACCCCGCAGGGAACTCAGGGCGGATTACAGTGTACACATATATTATGGCCTCATAAATTAGTTAATTTAGCCTCCCCACACTTTAAGGTGGTACCTAATTTTCCTACTTGACAGATGCAACTGTATTTCAGGTTGCAAAGGTTGACAACAGGCTACACACAATTGGTTGGAAACCCACTCCAACCCAGGCTGGCTTCGAACTCATGACCTTTTGGTCAGAGTGATCTTAATGCAGCTGACACTCAGCCAGCTGCGCCACAATCCCGGTGCAAAGTGAGAAACTGCAAATTGTTTCTGGTGTGAGACAATTGGCCGTCTGCAAGGACGTTGCCGAGAGGACGCCCGAATGTTTTGATGTTTTACTGTCTTTGTGAGAGGTTTCTCTCATGACCCCACATGGGGAGCTGGAGCTGACAAAGGGAGCTCAACCTGCTCTAACCCAGACTTGAACCGCTGACCTGTTGGTCAGCAGTCCTGCCGGCACAAGGGTTTTACCCATTGTGCCACATTGCTGTCACACAGTTTGCTTTCTAAAACAATTGTTTTCACAGATGCACAGATGCCAAGAAAAGCAGAAAGTACCTTGTCATCTTGCAGACTGAGAAAAATACAGTTTGGGTTGTTGTAGGTTTTTCAAGCTATATGGCCATGGGTTGTTGTAGGTTTTTTCGGGCTGTATGGTCATGGTCTAGAGGCATTCTCTCCTGACGTTTCGCCTGCATCTATGGCAAACATCCTTGACCTCTCTACCTCTGAGGATGCTTGCCATAGATGCAGGCGAAACATCAGGAGAGAATGCCTCTAGACCATGGCCATACAGCCCGAAAAAACCTACAACAACCCAGTGATTCCGGCCATGAAAGCCTTCGACAATATATGGCCATGTTCTAGAAGCATTCTCTCCTGACATTTCGCCTGCATCTATGGCAAGCATCCTCAGAGGTTGTGAGGTCTCAGAGGTTGTGACCTTACAACTTGTGCGGATGTCTGCCATAGATACAGACGAAACGTCAGGAGAGAATGCTTCTAGAACATGGCCATATAGCCCGAAAAACCTACAACAACCCAGTGATTTCAGCCATGAAAGCCTTCGACAATACGTTGAAATACGGTTGCTTTGGCCCCTTCTACACTTCATTATCTGCTTTGAACTGGATTATATCAGTCTACACTGCCATATAATCCAGTTCAAAGCACATAATGTGGATTTTATATGGTTATGTAGAAGGGGTCGAAGATCTTGCATTAATTTGTTTTATGCCACCCGAAAGTAACTGAATGGAATTGGTTTTCCATTCATTCTCATTAAAAGAGAAAAAGTATAATAATCGCCATATATTTCCTAGCTACTTCTGTTCATTGTTGCTTTCTTGTATTCTGCATTTTCCTGTGTTGGTGTTTCTCTGTGCGGTGTGGTGCTAATGGTGTTGTCATTTACTGCTGTGAGCTTTGAAGCAAAAAAAAATTGTTATAAATAAAAATCAATGTTTAAACATTATTAGCTGCTAATGTTTGCACCCAGGCTGCTAATTAGAGCGGCTGGCTGGAAAACAACTCCGTCTTTACTGAAGCAAAAGTGTGTTTGCTGGATGTTGTGCAAAATGAAAACACATCTGGCACCTGCTTTTCAGCTGGAAGTGAAATTAATCCTGGGTTTGAACAGTGGAAGATAGTAGAGAGACTCATCCATGGAACAGAGAGCACAACTAAACCATTAGCTTGCCAAGTGTAGTAGTAGTAGTAGTAGTAGTAGTAGTAGTAACTACTACTAACGTACATACACAGTGTTGCTTATCTCGTTGTGCCCGTTCCTTCTTTCCTCACTTCCACTCACATACATGTCACCTTTCTTTCCCAGTCACCTTACAAAGCGCTACTCAACCTAGCAACAGCCAATACAACTTGTGCACCAGCTGCGCCCGTACCTTGGGAAGTCGGATCTGGCCACGGTGGTCCACGCTCTTGTTACATCCCGAATAGATTACTGCAATGCGCTCTACGTGGGGTTGCCTTTGAAGACTGTTTGGAAACTTCAATTAGTCCAACGGGCGGCGGCTAGATTACTCACCGGAGCGTCATACAGGGAACATACCACCCCTCTGCTATGTCAGCTCCACTGGCTGCCGATCCAGTTCCGAGCACAATTCAAAGTGCTGGTTTTGACCTACAAAACCCTTTACGGCTCCGGCCCAGTGTACCTGTCCGAATGTATCTCCTTCTATGTCCCACCTCGGAGTCTAAGATCTGCTGAGGGGGCCCTGCTCTCGGCCCCACCTTTATCACAAGCGAGACTGGTGGGGACGAGGGACAGGGCCTTCTCGGTGGTGGCCCCTCACCTGTGGAATGCGCTCACCGGGGAAATTAGGACATCAACATCCCTCCTCTCCTTCAGAAGGAAGCTAAAGACCTGGATGTGGGACCAGGCCTTCGGGTAAGCTGGCAGATGGACAAGGACAACCAATAATGACCAGAGTAGGAAAGGACAATGACAATGCTAAATGGTTTACGGACTTGGATTTGGTGAATATTGACCACAAGATGTTTTTATTGATGCTAGTATACTGTTGATTGTTTTAATTAACTATAACTGTGATATTATATGGTAATTTGTGTATCACAGAAGGCCACTCCACCCAGCAACAGCAACCCCAGTAAAATCACAGAGGGTTACTCTGTCTAGCAACATCCAATCCAGTAACATCACAGAGGGCCACTCCACCCAACAACAGCCAATCCAGTAAAAATCACAGAAGGTGATTCCATCGAACGACAGCCAATCTAGTAAAATCACAGAAGACCACTCCATCCAACAACAGGAAAATCACAGAGGACTACTCTGTCTAGCAACATCCAATCCAGTAACATCACAGAGGGCCACTCCACCCAACAACAGCCAATCCCGTCAACATTGCAGAAGGTCATTCCAACAAACGACAGCCAATCTAGTAAAATCACAGAAGACCACTCCACCCAGAAACAGCCAATCAGGAAAATCACAGAAGGTCACTCTACCTAGCAACAGGCAATTCAGTAACATCACAGGGGGCAACTCCACCTAGCAATAGCTACCCCAGCGATGTCACAGAGGGCCACTCCACCTAGCAACAGCCAATCCAGTGATATCACAGAGGACCATTCCATCTAGCAACGGCCAATCCAGTAAAACCACAGATGGTCACTCAACCTAGCAAAAGCCAATTTAGTAACATCAGTGATGTCCACTCTACCTCGCAACCACTTTTGTGATGTAAACATACGTATACAATTAGACATAGATAGATAGGTAGGTAGATAGATAGATAGATATTTAGATATTTAGATAGATAGATAGATAGATAGATAGATAGGTAGATAGGTAGGTAGGTAGATAGATAGATAGATAGATAGATAGATAGATAGATAGATAGATAGATATTTAGATAGGTAGGTAGGTGGGTGGGTAGATAGATAGATAGATAGATAGATAGATAGATAGATATTTAGATAGATAGATAGATAGATAGATAGATAGATAGATAGATATTTAGATAGGTAGGTAGGTGGGTGGGTAGATAGATAGATAGATAGATAGATAGATAGATAGATAGGTAGATAGATAGATAGATAGATATTTAGATAGATAGATAGATAGATAGATAGATAGATAGGTAGATAGATAGATATTTAGATAGATAGATAGATAGATAGATAGATAGATATTTAGATAGGTAGGTAGGTAGGTGGGTAGATAGATAGATAGATAGATATTTAGATAGGTAGGTAGGTAGGTGGGTAGATAGATAGATAGATAGAGATAGATATTTAGATAGATAGATAGATAGTAGGCCTGTTTGATCAAGAAAAAATTTGTTTCTAAATTCGATTCGTAATTGGGGTGTTTTTTTGTTTCGATATTTAAAATAATAACAAAACTTTCCAAAAAAATGTTTTGTTATTTACGAAATTTTGTAAATATTTACAAAACATTTCAGAAACAAATTTTTTCTTGATCAAACAGGCCTATGTTGCAGTAATGATCACCTTGATTAGCATTGAATGGCTTTCTCCCACCCTGGACATTCCATAGATAATATTAGATGATATAACTCTCCATTTGCCTAGTTTCCAACAGACCTCTGAGGATGCCTGCCATAGATTTGGGCAAAATGTCAGGAGAGAATGCTTCTGGAACATGGTGTCATACATACAGCCCTGAAAACTCACACAAGCGGCCTCCGCGCGCCATCCGGCTCCGGCTCCTGCGCCCTCCTCCTCCTCCTCCTCGGGTGAGCGCGCGCGCGCCATCCAATCGGCTCCGGCTTCTGCGCCCCCCTCCTCCTCCTCCTCCTCCCAGCTGTGTTGCAGGAAGTGCTAGGAGGAGGAGGAGGAGGAGGAGGAGGGCGCAGAAGCCGGAGCCGGATGGCGCGCGGAGGCCGCTTGTGAGCGCGCGCGCGCCATCCAATCGGCTCCTGCCGCGGTGCACTGCTGGGGTGCTTGGGAGCGCCGGATTGGCTCCCAGGCACCAGCAGCAGCACTCAGTCAGCACAGCAGCCTCCATCCCATTAACGACACGAGCTGAAGCTCGTAAAATATATGGGGCTGCTGTTTCGATATTTTTAAACCCTTCCGGGTTTGAAAATGTGTTTTGAAATCGCTTCGAAAATGGTAAAAATAACGATTTAATTACGAATTAACGAATTAACGAACTAAAACCGACAGGTCTAATAGATAGATAGATAGGTAGGTAGGTAGATATTTAGATAGATAGATAGATAGATAGATAGATATTTAGATAGGTAGGTAGGTAGGTGGGTAGATAGATAGATAGATAGATATTTAGATAGATAGATAGATAGATAGATAGATAGGTAGGTAGATAGTAGGCCTGTTTGATCAAGAAAAAATTTGTTTCTAAATTCGATTCTTAATTGGGGTGTTTTTTTGTTTCGATATTTAAAATATTTACAAAACTTTCCAAAAAAATGTTTTGTTATTTACGAATTTTCGTTATTATTTACAAAACATTTTAGAAAAAAAATTTTTCTTGATCAAACAGGCTAAGTGTGAATGTTGCAGTAATGGTCACCTTGATTAGCATTGAATGGCTTTCTCCCACCCTGGACATTCCATAGATAATATTAGATGATATATAACTCACCATTTGCCTAGTTTCCAACAGACCTCTGAGGATGCCTGCCATAGATGTGGGCAAAATGTCAGGAGAGAATGCTTCTGGAACATGGTCATACAGCCCTGAAAAGTCACACAAGCCGGATGGCGCGCGGAGGCCGCTTGTGAGCCCGCGCGCGCCATCCAATGGGCTCCGGCTCCTGCGCCCCCCTCCTCCTCCTCCTCCTCCTCCTCCTCCTCTTCCTCCCAGCTGGGAGGAAGAGGAGGAGGAGGAGGAGGAGGAGGGGGGCGCAGGAGCCAGAGCCGGATGGCGCGCGGAGGCCGCTTGTGAGCGCGCGCGCGCGCATCCAATGGGCTCCGGAGGAAGAGGAGGAGCCAGAGCCGGATGGCGCGCTCAGCAGCAGCCTCCATGCCATTAACGAGCGGAGCTTCAGCTCGTAAAATACATGGGGCTGCTGCTTCGATATTTTTAAACCCTTCCGGGTTTAAAAATATGTTTTGATATCGCTTCGGATATGCAAAAAATAACGATTTTAATACGAAATAACGAATTAACGAAACGAAACCGACAGGCCTAGTAGATAGATATTTAGATAGATAGATAGATAGATAGATAGATAGATAGATATTTAGATAGGTAGGTAGGTAGGTGGGTAGATAGATAGATAGATAGATAGATATTTAGATAGATAGATAGATAGATAGATAGATAGATAGATAGATAGATAGGTAGGTAGATAGATAGAAAGATAGATATTTAGATAGATAGATAGATAGATAGATAGATAGATATTTAGATATTTAGATATTTAGATAGATAGATAGATAGATAGGTAGATAGATAGATAGACAGACAGATTTCTCACGGCTCAAGGAGTACAACAGAACTAAATGACACAGTCAAAGCAAAGGACTGTAATAATTCATATATTTAAAAAAAAAACATAAAGATTAAAATGCCAAAACTAATAAAATATAAATTTTGTTAATTTATTTATTTGTGGTTCTTTTACCCTGCCCTTCTCACCCCGAAGGGGACTCAGGGCGGCTTACAAAAGCAAAGGCACAATTTGATGCCTGCATCATAAAAACAATCAAATACAAAATTACATCAATACATAGTTAACAACAAATATACATTGTAACCATAATGGAATGCAGAAGCAAAACAATACAATCAAAGATTTGCAAGTGTGATCCACCTCCCCCTTAAGAGCAATGAGAACTGTGAGAGTAGGTTAGCAAGAGAGAAAATTTCACTCCCCCAGTCTGTCCCCTACTTTCATATTTTCTTCCAGGCTAAACTGCAAAGCAAATGCAGAGGAGATTCCATCTGAACATGAGGAAGAACTTCCTGACTGTGAGAGCCATTCAGCAGTGGAACTCTCTGCCCCGGAGTGTGGTGGAGGCTCCTTCTTTGGAAGCTTTTAAACAGAGGCTGGATGGCCATCTGTCAGGGGTGCTTTCAATGCAATATTCCTGCTTCTTGGCAGAATGGGGTTGGACTGGATGGCCCACGAGGTCTCTTCCAACTCTGTGATTCTATGATTCTATGTAATATGTAAGGAAAGGGGAGAGAAATCAATGGCACTTGTGGTCTGTCATACAGGGGGTGCTGGGTCCACACACCAAACTCTGAGAGTGCTCTCCAGGGTGCTGAACCCTTTGGGGACGAGAGTTCATCTCTTTCAATGTACAGATTAAAAAACATTGTGGATTTGGCCTTCCACTGATGTAGGAGCAGCTATTTCACAATGGAGGAAATCTAGCAATACCATTAGACAAGTTCAGAAGTTCTCAACTTCAGATCGATAGATATATAGATGGGGCAAACCCCATTAAATCTATTGTTGAAGGCTTTCATGGCCAGAATCATTGGGTTGTTGTAAGTTTTTCAGGATGTATGACTATGTTCCAGAAGCATTCTCTCCTGACATTTCACCCACATCTATGGCAGGCATCCTCAGAGGTTGTGAGGTCTGTTGGAAACTAGGAAAATGGGGCAGTTCGAAAACATGCAAATGTGAGTAGATCAATAGGTACCGCTCTGGCGGGAAGGTAACGGCGCTCCATGCAGTCATGCCGGCCACATGACCTTGGAGGTGTCTATGGACAACACTGGTTCTTCGGCTTAGAAATGGAGATGAGCACCACACCCCAGAGTCAGACATGACTGGACTTAATGTCAAAATACTATCTTTACCTTTTTACTATATCTGTGGAATGTCCAGGGTGGGAGAAAGAACTCTTGTCTGTTGGAGCTAGGTGTGAATGCTTCAATTGACCACCTTGATTAGCATTTAATGGCCTAGCAGTTTTCAAGGTCTGGCTTATTACATCCCATTCTTGTTTGGGCGCTGTGTTTGCTCGTATCATAACAGTAAATAAAGACAGGGGAGCTCCAGACAAGAAATAATCAGGGACAGCAATTACTTCTCAACAAGGGGAAGCCCCAGGCAGTAATAAGCCAGATCATTCTGAACCCCACCAATGATGGAATTGAACCAAACTTGACACACAAAACTCCCATGACCAACAGAAAATGCTGGAAGTGTTTGGTGGGCATTGACCTTGAGTTTGGGAGTTGTAGTTCACCTACATCCAGAGAGCAGTGTGGCTCCAAACAATGATGGATCTGGACCAAACTTGGCACAAATACTTAATATGCCCAAATGTGAACACTGGTGGAGTTTGGGGGAAATAGACCTTGACATGTGGGAGTTGTAGTTACTGGGATTTATAGTTCACCTACAATCAAAGAGCATTGTGAACTGCACCAACAATGGAACTGAGCCATGACCATCAGAAAATTTTGGAAGGGTTTGGTCAGTACCGACAAGAGGATTGAAGTAAACTTGGCAGATAGAACTCCCATGACCAACAGAAAATACTGGAAGGGTTTGGTAGCCATTGACCTTGAGTTTGGGAGTTGTAGTTCACCTACATCTAGAGAGCACTGTGGCTCCAAGCAATGATGGATCTGGATCAAACTTGGCACAAATACTCAATATGCCCAAATACTGGAGTTGGGGAAAATAGACCTTGACATTTGGGAGTTGTAGTTGCTGGGATTTATAGTTCACTTACAATCAAAGAGCATTCCGAACCCCACCAACGATAGAATTAGAAAATTGAGTTCATATATCTGTGGAATAACAGCCAGGGTGGGAGAAAGAACTCTTGTCTGCTTGAGGCAGGTGTGAATGTTTCAGTTGGCCACCTTGATTATTATTTAATGGCCGAGCAGTTTTAAGGTCTGGCTTCTTACTGCCTGGGGGAATCCTTTGTTGAGAGGTGATTAACTGTCCTTGATTGTTTTGTGTCTGGAGTTCCCCTGTTTTTAAGTGTTGTTCTTTATTTACTGTCCTGATTTTAGAGTTTTTTAAATACTAGTAGCCAGATTTTGTCTATTCACATTTCCTTTTCCTCCTATTTGGCTTTGCTTGTTTTGTATTATTATTATTATTATTATTATTATTATTATTATTATTATTATTATTATGTTCTTCTTCTTTTAAGGCAATCGTTATTTCTGCTGAAAACACATAAGATAGCTTCTCAAACCATTTCCTGATAGAACACAAATTCCTGTATGTTTCAGATGGTTGGGATTAAGCAAATTCCTTGATCCCTTCGTATCAAATTATTTCAGCTAGGTTTTCCTCCCTCGCTCTATCAGCGAAGCCGACAATATAATCTTCTATGACGGAATCCCTATAAAAGATTTAGGAGTTTGAGAACGAACAGATCCTCTTTACCCCAAGGACTGCTTCCAAGGTTATATAGGGGTCACATCTATGCTTTTCTAGCTGATGAGTTTCAAGGGGGGGGGGGGAATCACCCTTCTGCATGCATTTTGCCAAAGCTTTTAAGTAATTCTGCAATGTAATTCTAAATATAGGTACATCTACACTGCCGTCACCATGGCTCAGTGATATGGATTTACAGGAGATGTAGCTCCCTTCTACACTGTAATATAATCCAGATTATCAAAGCAGTAACCCACATTATCTGCTTTGATCAGGATTATATGAGCCCCCAGTGGTGCAGTGGGTTAAAGCACTGAGCTGCTAAACTTGTTGAATGAAAGGTTGCAGGTTCAAATCCAGGAGCGGCATGAGCTCTCGCTGTTAGCCCCAGCTTCTGCCAACCTAGCAGTTTGAAAACATGCAAATGCGAGTAGGTCAATAGGTACCACTCTGGCAGAAAGGTAACAGCGCTCCATGCAGTCATGCCAGCTACATGATCTTGGAGGTGTCTATGGACAATGTGGGCTCTTTGACTTAGAAATGGAGATAAGCACAAACCCCCAGAACTGGACACAACTGGACTTAATGTCAGGGGAAAACCTTTACCTATATGTGTCGGAACTCGGATGCCTTTAAGGAGCCAGACACAGTATTGTAAACAATCAACAGTTTATTAAATCAAAGAGCACAGAGCTCAGAGACAGTTCCTTCAGTGCCTCTAGCTATAACTCAAAGTTTGCAGCAATTTGCAGCTTAAAAATCAAAACAAGCAAATAAACCAGATTATACTGGCAAAAAATCCGGGTTAAACAAGAGTTCAAGCGAAATGCACCAAAATAACACAGTTCAAAGAAAAGGCCAAAACAAAACACTGTGAAGAGAAGCCATTGTCCAAAATCAGTCCAAGGTCGAAGAAATCCCAGTTGTAGATAACAGAGTCCAAAAGCAGCTTTGTCGTCAGTAAACAGTCCGTGGTCAAGGAGAGGGGAATTCCGCACTTACAAGAGTCCAAGCCGGCACACGAAGAATACAGCAACCTGCAGTTCCAGGACCCAAGCCCGACAAGAACCCAAGGCACGTAACCAACACTTTGCCTACTGCAAAGTTCCAAACTTTCAGTGCCTTCCTTTATCCTACAACTCATCATCCGTTGATGAGCTGTCCTCCGCCCTTTCTTCATCGTTATCAGCTGTCTTACCCATTACAGCTGAGCGCCAACACCCATCTCTCCAACTCTTCCACCTCTTGTCAAGACTTAAGTCTCCCCATGAATCCCTGGTATCTCCAGACTGCCAATCCCCAGAAAAAACCCTCAAACGTATCACTGGATGTGGGCTGCTTGGACACATTCCTCACTTCTTGTACTTGAGTCCAATCTAATGGCTCTTCTTCATCCTCACTACTCCCAGACCCATTACTTTCAGTAAAGCCCATGAAATCCTCATCTTCAATAGAAGCACTAAGTATGTCCCAGATCCTTTTCCTCTGACGTTGTTCATCAGACTCCTGCTCACGAGTAATCTGTTTGACACCTCTACTCCCATCTCTCTCCTCCTCCTCACACATTTCACTCTCTGAAAAGCCTTCAAAAGAGTCTTCATCTGTGGGAGACATAAGTATCTCCCGGATACGCTTCCTTTGTTGCTCTTCCTCAAGCACCTGAGCACCTCTTTTGCCTCCTCTACTACTCCCACTAGTAGTAGTATTGTTGCCAGCAGACTCTACTACAACAATATGAGTCTACACTACCATATAATTTAGTTCAAAGCAGATAATATTAATTTTATGTAGCAGAGTAGAAAGGGCCAAATATAATGCAGACTGAATTGCATTGAACTGGATTATATGAGTCTACACTGCCATACAGTCTGGTTCAATCTGCATAATAATGGCAGTATAGATAGGGCAATAGGCAGAGAAGGCTAGGTAAAGGTTTTCCCTTGACATTAAGTCCAGTCGAGTCCGACTCTGGGAGGTGGTGCTCATCTCCATTTCCAAGCCGAAGAGCCAGCATTGTCCATAGACACCTCCAAGGTCATGTGGCCAGCATGACTGCAGGCAACACCGTTACATTCCCATCGTAGTGGTACCTATTGATCTACTTACATTTGCACGTTTTTGAATTGCTAGGTTGGAAGAAGTTGGGGCTAACAGCAGGAGCTTAACAACGCTTCCCGGATTTGAACCTGTAACGTTTTAATCAGCAAGTTCATCAGCTCAGCAGTTTAACCCACTGCTCCCCTGGGCTCCAAGAGAAGGCTAAAGGCCTGATAATGATAATCATAATGATAATACCCCAGGTGCCAGCAGGATTGAAGAGAAACAACCGGAAAAGTTGACACGATATGAGGATTTAAAGATTGAACTGCAAAGACTCTGGCACAAGCCAGTCAAGGTGGTCCCAGTGGTGATCAGCACACTGGGTGCAGTGCCTAAAGACCTTGGCCTGCACTTAAACACAATCAGCGCTGACAAGATTACTATCTGCCAGTTGCAAAAGGTCACCTTTCTGGGATCTGCACACATTAATCACCGATACATCACACAGTTCTAGACACTCGGGAAGGGTCCGACGTGTGATCCAATACAACAGTCAGCTAAGTGATCTTGTCTGCTGTGGACTCATCTTGTTGTGTTTCACACAACAACAACAACAATGTCATTTCCTACCCACCTCTCCTCGTGGCTCAAAGCGGGTTACAAAATAATTTAAAACATCTCAATGTTGTAAAAATACTCGAAATACATATGTTAAAATGTATTGCTATAGACTACATATTAAAATACACAAAATAGACATTAAAGAAAGGACACAAGTTTTAAATTCATGCTTAAAAACTGCAGCTCCCAGGATTCTTTAGCATTGAGCCGTGGCAGTTGAAGCGATATCAAATTGCATGGATTCTAAAATGTAGATGCACCCTAAGTAGATCATTCATGGGGTTGCATAAGCTGACAGGCAACCTGAAAGCATATATATATAAATGGACATTTCATGCGGTCCCAATGTGGTCCCAATCTTCAAGAAGGGAAAAAAGGATGACCCAAACAACTACCGTCCGGTCAGCCTCGCGTCGATACCGGGCAAGATTCTGGAAAAGATTGTTAAGGAAGCGGTCTGCAAACACTTAGAAACAAATGCAGTCATCGCTAATAGTCAACATGGATTTATCAAAAACAAGTCATGCCAGACTAATCTGATCTCTTTCTTCGATAGAGCTACAAGCTGGGTAGATGCGGGGAATGCCGTGGATGTAGCGTGTCTGGATTTCAGGAAGGCCTTCGACAAGGTCCCCCATGACCTTCTGGCAAGGAAACTAGTCCAATGTGGGCTAGGCAAAACTACGGTGAAGTGGATCTGGAATTGGTTAAGTGGACGAACACAGAGAGTGCTCACTAATGCTTCCTCTTCATCTTGGAAAGAAGTGACAAGTGGAGTGCCACAAGGTTCCGTCCTGGGCCCGGTCCTGTTCCACATCTTTATTAATGACTTAGATGAAGGGCTAGAAGGCATGATCATCAAGTTTGCAGATGACACCAAATTGGGAGGAAGAGCCAATACTCCAGAGGACAGGAGCAGGATTCAAAGGGATCTTGACAGATTAGAGAGATGGGCCAAAACTAACAAAATGAAGTTCAACAGTGACAAATGCAAGATACTCCACTTTGGCAGAAAAAACGAAATGCAAAGATACAGAATGGGGGACGATGAAGCCTGGCTCGAGAGCAGTATGTGTGAAAAAGATCTTGGAGTCCTCGTGGACAGGAAGGTGAACATGAGCCAACAATGTGATGTGGCGGCAAAAAAAGCCAATGGGATTTTGGCCTGCATCAATAGGAGCATAGTGTCTAGATCTAAGGAAGTCATGCTACCCCTCTATTCCGCTTTGGTTAGACCACACCTGGAATATTGTGTCCAATTCTGGGCACCACAATTCAAGAGAGATATTGACAAGCTGGAATGTGTCCAGAGGAGGGCGACTAAAATGATCAAGGGTCTGGAGAACAAGCCCTATGAGGAGCGGCTTAGGGAACTGGGCATGTTTAGCCTGAAGAAGAGAAGGCTGAGAGGAGATATGATAGCCATGTATAAATATGTGAGAGGAAGCCACAGGGAGGAGGGAGCAAGCTTGTTTTCTGCTTCCCTGGAGACTAGGACGCGGAACAATGGCTTTAAACTACAAGAGAGGAGATTCCATCTGAACATGAGGAAGAACTTCCTGACTGTGAGAGCCGTTCAGCAGTGGAACTCTCTGCCCCGGAGTGTGGTGGAGGCTCCTTCTTTGGAAGCTTTTAAGCAGAGGCTGGATGGCCATCTGTCAGGGATGATTTGAATGCAATATTCCTGCTTCTTGGCAGGGGGTTGGACTGGATGGCCCATGAGGTCTCTTCCAACTCTTTGATTCTATGATTCTATGATTCTATGATTCTATGCAACTGGCCTCCACTTCGGTCCTCCTTTCTTTTTGACACATTTCCTCTGTTTTTCTCCTTTTCATTAATGAAATATTATACGCCAAATGCATTGAACCAATGCAAAAAGGGGGAAGGGAAGCTCAGATTTTCACCTCTCTCTTTGCAATTGCAGCCCGCTTTCATCATCCTCCCAGGAGAAGCCTGACTAAACCTCGCCTGGAGCCAAACATGAGAAAAAGATCCCGTCTCTTCCTGCTGAACCGCAGCCGGAGCAAAGACAGCTTTGTTTCTTCTTGCACTTGGATGCCAAAGATGATCTCTCTCTCTCCCTTTGGCCTTTCCAACACAATTAGTCTCAACACTCAGCGGTCTGGACGATTTCTGGAAATGCCCTTTGGGAGATTCTCTGGAAATCACACATCAGGTGGGTTGAAGCCTTGCAATGTTCCTTGACGGTTGCAATCCCTTTCACCATCGAAGAGCCCTTCCACACAGCCGTATAAACCAGAATATCAAGGCTGACAATCCGGAAAACTGGGTTATCTGAGTTCACACTGCCATATAATCAAGTTCAATGTGGATTTTCTACAGATGCTTTTGAGGTGGTTGAGAAATAACAATAATAGTAATGGCAATAGTAAATAGAAACTGGTTTAAAAAACAGTGTAAATGGGGCCAAAGAAGCACTTATCCCTGAGCAGAATCATTTTTGGTGTTTTCTGGTGGGCATAAATCCCAAGTTCAACTTTTGCAGATTTGAGTGTTCATGGATTTGATTGACATGGGGTGCATCTACACTGTAGAACGGATACAGTTTGACACCCCATTAACTGCCATTGGTTATTTATTTATCGTGTCTGGGGCAACCAGACAATTGTATTACATTTCTAACAGAACAAAACAAACAAACAGATAAAACACAAAGTTTGCAAGTTTGGTAGTTGATTAAGTGTCCTTTCACCAGTACCTGGCCACTTGGAGTGCCTCTGGTGTTGCCTCAAGAAGGTCCTCCATTGTGCATGTGGCCGGGGTCTGCCATTGGTTAAATACCATGGAATAATTAGAACTGGATTTTTACCTGCTTTTTAAGCCTTCACTGCAAGGAGTGGTGGTGCCTCATGAAACCACAACCCCCAGAATTATGTTAAAGTGGTATCAAACTGCATTCAGTCTATAGTGTAGATGCAACCCGGACAGAACGTTCATAGAGATTGCATAAACAATAATATTATTAACTGAGTTGTTCTATTAGTTGCATATGAGGGTTGAATGAAAAGTAATGCCTCCACCTTTGTTACTTGGGTTTGGATGGGAATATTTTAATAAATAAAACACAGAAATAATCCTTAGAATGTGCTCTTTAACTACCACTATTTACTTTTCCATATAATCACCAGACAATTGGATACATTTCCACCAACGATGAACAAGTTTTCTGAAGCCGTCACGGAAGAAGTCTGTGCGCTTTCATTTCAGGTGTTAGCATCCTGGGTACCCATCATGCACAGATCTTCCGATAGCCAAACAAAGCAATAATGTGACCCACACATTCTTGTGAAATGCTGATTATGCTTGAAATTTCTCTCTGAGTGATACGACGATTGTCCTGAATCAATCTGTCAACCTTTTGCTTGTGAAACTCGGTGGTTGCTGTCACAGGACGTCCAACTCTTTGTTTGTCATGCAAGTCAGATGTTCCCACCTCAACAACTTTAAACTTACTCACCCAACAACACACAGTACTCACATCAACACAATCACCCTAAACAGCTTGCATTCTCTGATGAATCTCCTGTCAGAATATGTAATGTGTTTTAAATGTAATGTCATGTAGTTGTAATATGGATGCCACAAGATTGTATTGCTGTGATGTATGTTTATGTCTGAGGTTGTGAGATAGTAGCCCTGAGATACTCTCTGAGCTGAGTTGTGAGAAAATTAGGGAGTATCTGATATCTGCCAAGCAGCCAAGCAGCTGCAAGATTGTTTACGCTACTACTTCTTATGTTCTGCCTATGGTGTACTTCATGTCTGGTCGCTTACTGGAATGGATGTGCTTTGAACTGCTCTAAGTAAACTGAACCTGTTTTGTAACCAGAAGTCTCCAGAGTCCATGATTTCTACCAAGCCTGTGCAAAACATCCGCGTTAAACGCTATCATCTCCTTTGGGGTGACACCTTCTGCTCTCAAGAATTCAATGACTGCACGTTGCTTAAGTTGCATTGACCGACCGTCTGTGCAGGATTCCATACTTCGCACTTTAATAACATAACCATTGAATGCTAAGACTTCCCACCAAAATGGAACTGTAGAGGAGAGTCTACTGAACAAGACAGTACCTGCCGCATACCAGTACTGCCATCTGTTGAGGAGTTACGAAGGTGGAGGCATTACCTTTCATTCAACCCTTGTATTTTTTAAAAAGCTGATGGAAAGGATGGAAAAATATCTGTTTGTTGCTTCTGTGCACAACAGAGCATTCAAAATAACATGGCAACAGTAAGAACTTTATTTCCTTCTAGCCAGGAAATGGGCTAAGATACTATATTAAATATAGCCTCATTGTTCTCCTGAAATAAATAGAATACAGGTCATACAAGGAGAAGCAATATATCAGCTGTCACTTGAGGCTCTAGAGGCCAAGGCAATTGGCACAAAACTCTAAAAGTCATTATAAACAAAGGAATATTTTTGGTGCAACTCAGGCATGGGCAAGCTTGGGCCCTCCAGGTGTTTTGGACTTCAACTCCCACAATTCCTAACAGCCTACCAGCTGTTAGGAATTGTGGGAGTTGAAGTCCAAAACACCTGGAGGGCCAACGTTTGCCCATGCTTGGTCTAGCTGGATAGGTTGATAAGCATGGGTACATTTGGATAGGTGGATAGCTGGATAGGTTGATGAGCATGGGTACGTTTGCCCATGCTTGGTCTAGCTGGATAGGTTGATGAGCATGGATAGTCCACCTCAGACATCAGAAGAGCTGCAAGACCAAGAACAAGCCACGAGAGTCAAGATGAAGATCCACCCAGAGGAAAAGTGTTCCTGTCATACATCAAGGGAACCACTGACGGCATAGGGAAGCTGATGAGGAAACACAACATACAAACAATCTACAAACCCACCAAGGCAAACTTGGACCCTCCATATGTTTTGGATTTTAACTCCCACAATTACTGGCTGTATGATAAATCCCAGCCTGGATTATTTATGCTTTGCTTAGGCATAGCATCCACTTGCGCGTCTCTCCATTACCTTGTTGTTCATTCGTTCAGTCGTCTCCGACTCTTCGTGACCTCATGGACCAGCCCACGCCAGAGCTCCCTGTCGGCCGTTACCACCCCCAGCTCTCTCAAGGTCAGTCCAGTCACTTCAAGGATGCCATCCATCCATCTTGCCCTTGGTCGGCCCCTCTTCCTTTTGCCTTCCACTTTCCCCAGCATAATTGTCTTCTCTAGGCTTTGCTGTCTCCTCATGATGTGGCCAAAGTACTTCAACTTTGTCTCTAGTATCTTTCCCTCCAGTGAGCAGTCGGGCTTTATTTCCTGGAGGATGGACTGGTTGGATCTTCTCGCAGTCCAAGGCACTCTCAGAACTTTCCTCCAGCACCACAGCTCAAAAGCATCGATCTTCCTTCGCTCAGCCTTCCCTAAGGTCCAGCTCTCACATCCATAGGTGACTACAGGGAAGACCATGGCTTTGACTAGGCGGATCTTTGTTGCCAGTCTGATGTCTCTACTCTTTACTATTTTATCGAGATTGGACATTGCTCTCCTCCCAAGAAGTAAGCGTCTTCTGATTTCCTGGCCACAGTCTGCATCTGCAGTAATCTTTGCACCTAGAAATACAAAGTCTGCCACGGCCTCCACGGTTTCTCCCTCTATTTCCCAGTTGTCAATCATTCTTGTTGCCATAATCTTGGTTTTTTTGACGTTTAGCTGCAACCCGGCTTTTGCGCTTTCTTCTTTCACCTTGATTAGAAGGCTCCTCAGCTCCTCCTCGCTTTTGGCCATCAGAGTGGTGTCATCTGCATATCTGAGGTTGTTAATGTTTCTTCCAGCAATTTTCACCCCAGCTTTGCATTCATCCAGCCCCGCACATCGCATGATGTGTTCTGCATACAAGTTAAAAAGGTTGGGTGAGAGGATGCAGCCTTGCCGTACGCCTTTCCCAATCTTGAACCAGTCTGTTGTTCCGTGGTCAGTTCTGACTGTTGCTACTTGGTCCTTATACAGATTCCTCAGGAGAGAGACAAGGTGGCTTGGGATGCCCATCCCACTAAGAACTTGCCACAATTTATTATGATCCACACAGTCAAAGGCTTTAGAATAGTCAATGAAGCAGAAGTAGATGTTTTTCTGAAACTCCCTGCCTTTCTCCATTATCCAGCGGATATTGGCAATTTGGTCTCTCGTTCCTCTACCTTTTCTAAACCCAGCTTGAACATCTGGCAACTCTCGCTCCATGTATTGCTGGAGTCTTCCTTGCAGGATCTTGAGCATTACCTTACTGGCATGAGAAATAAGGGCCACTGTACGGAAGTTGGAGCAGTCTTTCGCATTTCCCTTTTTTGGTATGGGGATATAAGTTGATTTTTTCCAGTCTGATGGCCATTCTTGTGTTTTCCATATTTGCTGGCAAATGGCATGCATCACCTTGACAGCATCATCTTTTAAGATTTTAAACAGTTCAGCTGGGATCCCGTCGTCTCCTGCTGCCTTGTTGTTAGCAATGCTTCTTAAGGCCCATTCAACCTCACTCCTCAGGATGTCTGGTTCTAATTCATTCACCACACCGTCAAAACTATCCTCAATATTATTATCCTTCCTATACAGATCTTCTGTATAGTCTCGCCACCTTCTCTTGATCTCTTCAGCTTCTGTTAGGTCCCTGCCATCTTTGTTTCTTATCATACCAATTTTTGCCTGAAATTTACCTCCAATGTTTCTAATTTTCTGGAAGAGGTCTCTTGTCCTTCCTATTCTGTTGTCTTCTTCCACTTCCATGCATTGCTTATTTAAAAATAGTTCCTTATCTCTTCTGGCTAACCTCTGGAATTGCGCATTTAACTGGGCATATCTCCCCTTATCCCTGTTTCCTTTTGCTTTCCTCCTTTCTTGGGCTACTTCCAGTGTCTCAGCAGACAACCATTTTGCCTTCTTGGTTTTCTTTTTCTTTGGGACGTACTTTGTTGCCGCCTCCTGAACAATGTCTCGGACTTCTGTCCATAGTTCTTCTGGGACTCTGTTTACTAAATCTAGTCCTTCAAATCTGTTCTTCACTTCCACTGTATATTCGCTAGGAATGTTAGTGAGATCATATCTAACTGGTCTGTGTATTTTCCCTGATCTCTTTAGTTTTATTCTAAATTGGGCAATAAGAAGTTCGTGATCTGAGCTACAGTCAGCCCCAGGTCTTGTTTTCACCGACTGGATGGATGTCCGCCACCTTTGGCTGCAAAGGATGTAGTCAATCTGATTTCGGTGTTGACCATCTGGTGAGGTCCATGTATAAAGCCGTCTTTTAGGTTGTTGGAAGAGAGTATTCGTTATACACAGCGAGTTTTCCTGGCAAAATTCTATCAGCCTGCGTCCCGCTTCATTTTGTTCTCCCAGACCATGCTTGCCTGTGATCCCAGTTGTCATTTGACTTCCCACCTTGGCATTCCAGTCTCCTGTGATGAAAATAATGTCTCTTTTTGGTGTATTATCCAGTAGGTCCTGCAGATCCTCATAGAACTGATCTACTTCTGCTTCTTCAGCAGCTGTGGTTGGGGCGTATATTTGGATCACTGTAATGCTGAAAGGCTTTCCTTGCACTCGAATTGAGATCATTCTGTCATTTTTTGGGTTGTATCCAAGCACCGCTTTAGCAAATTTCTTATTAATTATGAAGGCTACTCCATTTCTTCGATGTTCCTCTTGTCCGCAGTAGTAGATCTGGTGGTCATCTGATGTGAAGTGGCCCATTCCAGTCCATTTCAGTTCGCTGACCCCCAGAATGTCTATCTTTAGTCTTGACATCTCACCAATAACAACATCCAATTTGCCCTGGCTCATAGATCTTACATTCCAGGTTCCTATGGTGTGTTGATCTTTAGAGCATCGGATTCGTCGTTCGCCTCCAGTACCGTCGGCCGCTAGCCTTCCTTTCGGCTTTGAGCTAGCTGCGTCATCACATCTGGGGCTAGTTGAACTTATCCTCTGCTCCTCCCCAGTAGCATTTTGGCCATCTTCCGACCTGGGAGTCCCATCTTCCAATGGCATACCGACATATCTCTGGTTGTACTGGTCCATTTAGTTTTCTTGGCAAGGATACTGGAGTGGTTTGCCATTGCCTTCCCCAGGGATCACGCTTGGTCTGACCTCTCTGCCACAACCGTCCCGTCTTGGGTGTCCCTTCACGGTTTCGCTCATGACATCATTGAGGTGCTCAAGCTCCAGCGCCCCGACAAGGCGGCGATCCTTTGCTGGAGACCATTACCTTACTACCCCCAAAGAAAGTTGTGTTGTGCTCCACTCCATGGGTGATGTTTCTTGTGACTCAAGAAACCTCACCAAGTCTAGGTCAAGCCTGCTGACTTTTAGTTTCATGCATTTGTATAGGATTGCTATCCGTTTCTGCTTGTTAATTCGTATGGCTCCATTTTCGTTTTTGAGTGCCAGGGCCTGCAACCGAGCACTGAGTAAGGAGCGCTGCTTACTTGGTGCTCGGCTGCTGGCCCAAAGTATGCAGGCCTGCACGGTTGCCAAGAGGTGAAGCCATCAGCCCCATGCCAAGGATCTCCAGTGAAGAGACCTCCATGCAATCCTGCTTCTCTCTATAACTATGATGCCGAAAAGCAGGCTTGGAGCCGGTATCCGCTCCTGCCTGCCTTTGTATCGAGTTTATTTTCATTCCGGGAGAGGGTCTTTTGTATCGTGCAATCCGAATAAACAGAACAAAATGGAAACATGAATTAAATGGATGATACAGATACCGGACCCAGGACTACTGACTTTAGGCATCTCACCCACTCAGAAACAGTGTGATACCACCAAACGCAGCATTGCCCAAACACGAATCAAGGAACATGAGAGGCACTGCAGACTACTCCAGTCAGAGAAATCAGCCATAGCAGAGCACCTGATGAGCCAACCTGGATACAGCATATTATACAGCAATGGATACTCCACCTCAGACATCAGAAGAGCTGCAAGACCAAGAACAAGCCACGAGAGTAAAGATGAAGATCCACCCAAAGGAAAAGTGTTCCTGCCAGACATCAAGGGAACCACTGACCGCAAAGAGAAGCTGATGAGGAAACACAACATACAAACCACCTACAGACCCACCAAGAAAATCCAACAAATGCTACGTTCAGCAAAGGACAAGAGGGATCCTCTCACCTCTGCAGGAGTCTACCGTGTACCATGCGGCTGTGGACAAGTCTACATAGGGACCACCAAACGCAGCAGCATTGCCCAAACACGAATCAAGGACCAAGAAAGGCACTGCAGACTACTTCAACCAGAGAAGTCAGCCATAGCAGAGCACACGATGAACCAACCTGGACACAGCATATTATTTGAGAACACAGAAATGCTGGACCACACCAACAACCACCATGTCAGACTACACAGAGAAGCCACTGAAATTCACAAGCATGTGGACAATTTCAACAAAAAGGAAGAGATCATGAAAATGAACAAAATCTGGCTACCAGTATTTAAAAAAAACTCTAAAACAACAACAGCAAAACAGCAGAGAGGAAACAACCAGGCACATCTTAACACCTCTCAACAAAAGATTTTCCCAGGCTCAGCCAGGCCTTCAAATGCTAATGAAGGTGGTCAGTTGAAACATTCACACCTAGCTCCAGCAGAAAAGAGCTCTTTGCCCCACCCCAGCCATTCCACAGATATATAAACCCATTGTCCTAATTCCAACAGACCTCACAACCTCTGAGGATGCTTGCCATAGATGCAGGCGAAACGTCAGGAGAAATGCCTCTAGAACATGGCCCTATAGCCCGAAAAAACCCACAAGAACCTAGTGATTCCAGCCACGAAAGCCTTCGACAAAAGCATGGGTACATCTTTACTGTAGCGTTAATGTAGCTTAACACCACTTTTAACTGCCACGGCTCAATGCTATAGAATTATAGGAATCTATAAGGTCTTTAGCATTTAAGTAGCCTCCAAAAATGAACTCTTCCCAAGCTCTGGATTGCATCAATTTAGTTCTCAGTTCCACAAGGCTTGTTCTTAGTTGAGTTGCTGGATTTTCCATAAACACAAGGAGGCAGCAAAACCCCAAGAAAACCGCTGCGTGTTTGTGTAGGAATTGGAAATACAGATGCAATTGTTTTCACTCTTGAGAGCCTTCCTCACCAAAACATAATCAGTCTTCCAGAAGGACTTTCTCAGGCCCAGTTGCGAGGTGAACGAAAGGACAGCCAGATGGGTTGTTTTTTTTTTTCCTGGTGGTGAAGCTTGATGGAAAATGAAGACAACTGGGACATGCTTGTGGAAGTTTGGAAAGTTGTCTCATTAATGTCCTTTGTGTCTGTGTCTGTACCTCTATTTATTTAAAGCCTTGATTATCTGTTTTGGGATTTTAAAATGCAGACATGCACTGGAGCAATCCATACCACTGTATAGGAACGAAGTCATGTGTTTTCCTTGATTGCAGGGGTATTACTTACTTACTTACTTACTTACTTAGGCGATCCCTCGTTGGACGAGTAAGATGGTCTTCCATGATGGGTTTCCTTGTGGATTCGTAGGTGGCTGTGGAGCCCTAGTCTTGACCCGCATCTTCTCCCACAGTGAAGGCATTGGTTTCCAGGTGGAAGGCGGTCCTGGTCAGGTTTGGCTTGACGCGCCTTCCTCCTGGCACGTTTCTCTCTTTCACCCTCCACTCGTGCCTCCTCAAATTCTGCAGCACTGCTGGTCACAGCTGACCTCCAGCTGGAGCGCTCAAGAGCCAGGGCTTCCCAGTTCTCAGTTTCTATGCCAGAGATTTTAAGGTTGGCTTTGAGGCCATCTTTAAATCTCTTTTCCTGTCCACCAACATTCCGTTTTCCGTTCTTAAGTTCAGAATAGAGCAACTGCTTTGGGAGATGGTGGTCGGACATCCGGACAACGTGGCCGGCCCAGCAGAGTTGATGGCAGAGGACCATCGCTTCTATGCTGGTGGTCTTTGCTTCTTCCAGCACGCTGACGTTTGTCCCCCTGTCTTCCCAAAAGATTTGCATGATTTTCCGGAGGCAGCGCAGATGGAATCGTTCCAGGAGTTGCATGTGTCGTCTGTAGACAGTCCACATTTTGCAGGCATAGAGCAGGGTTGGGAGGACAATAGCTTTATAAACAAGCACCTTGGTATCCCTATGGATGTCCCAGTCCTCAAACACTCTCTGCTTCATTCGGGAAAATGCTGCACTTGCAGAGCTCAGGCGGTGTATTTCGGTGTCGATGTTGACTTTGGTGGAGAGGTGGCTGCCAAGGGAGCGGAAATGGTCAACATTTTCTAATGTTACACCGTTAAGCTGTATCTCTGGCATTGGGGAGGGGATGGCTGGTGACTGCTGGAACAGCACTTTGGTTTTCTCGATGTTCAGTGACAGACCAAGCTTCGTGTATGCTTCTGCAAAGGTGTTTAGAGTGGCTTGTAGATCTTCTTCTGAATGCGCACAGGGATATATAGTCTTGCGAATATGCTCATTTTTTGGCCAAAATCAGGTTTCAAGCTCACCTTTTCAACATGTATTTTTCAGCTGTTAATCCAAATCAGTGTGCATTTTCCTTAAACATAATTTAAACACCCTCCCCTTTTATTCCGGTTTTTTCCACATTGTAGGATCTGTGTAGAAGGGCCCTAAATGACAACCAGCGTGCCAACACTCAATGATTCTCTGAGTGGGCCACCTACTCAGTGTGTTAGTGATTGTTGGTGTTCGGCCTGTGATTGTATCTAATGATCAGGGTACTCTGGGCATTGGGAATGACAATGAGATTCATGTAGATAATGATGTGTCTAATGATGAGGTGGCTACTGGTGCAGAGAATGACAATGGGATTCCTGTTCAAAATGTCTCTTCTGATGAGAATGTTCCTGAAGGGTTTGGGGATGATGGTGTGGTCCCTGAATTGCTACCAGAGAAGTCCCATGACTTGGAGCCTGAGAATAGCTTGGCACCTGGGCCAGCTGCAGAAAGTAATGAGCCCGTAGATAGACAGGATGTGTTTAGCCAGAATAGAAAAACAAGCCAATCTCTCTGGCGTTCTGCCAGGCTAAAAGAGAGACTGATAAGAGATTCAAGGCTGAAACAAAACCTATTTTTATGCTTTCTGGCTGCTTGGGAAATAGACTAATTAGGGGATAAAAGTGCCAAGTACAGAATTTGTAGTCAGACGAAGCATCATTTGGAATTGAGTCAAGACATCTTTCCTGTACCTTGGAAGCCTTGCTTTGGATAGATTCATGTGTTAAGTGCCTTTGTTTCATGTATCACATTTTGGAATGTAACCTTAGAAGTTTCTCCCTTTGTTTTTCATGAACTTTGATGGATTAATTTCCTGGACTATTTGTTCCTGCTTATTTTTCTACCTAATTGAATTTACCTATTTTTATAGAGTGCTTTTTACTGCTACTGCTTTTGAAATATCTTCAATAAACTGCTTGCATTTCTACTCAGCTGTGTGGTGTTTAAAGTCAGAGGGCTTTTCCTGGCCTGGAGTTCAATAGTGATGTTATTATATCTTGTTTCAGAGTTGTTCTGGATCTGTATCTGAATTCCACATGCATATTCACAGCCAAATTTAGAGAGGAGGGAGGAGGGGAGAGGGGAGAGGGGAGGAGAGTCACACCTAGTAAGAGCCTCACCTAGTAACTTTTAATCTACGTTAGGGAGAAGCTCCATCTTCCACACCAAGGGTGTTGTAGTTCAACATGATGGTAGCGTTGCTTCTACTGGTAGGAGGGAGAAGAGGTCTGCGCAGGTGTTGGAAGAGGAGCAGCAGCGAAAGCGGATTAGAGAGATAATCATGGTCCCGAGTGATTCTGAAACCTTTGAAGGCTTCTCCGACTGTGAGATGGGGGATGGGGAGGAAAGCAGGGGAGTCAAGCGGGTTACTTGCGATCCAGAGTCTGACGAGGAAACTCAAAGGAAGCGTATCCGCGATATACTTCATGCTCCTACAGATGACGAAGACTTCATGGGCTTTGAAGGGAGTGATGGGACTGGGAGAGGAGAATGGGCTTGATTGGACCCGTGTACAGGAGATTAGGGATATCTGTAACCAACCCACCTCTAGTGATGACTTCGAGGGGTTTACTGAAGAATGGCAACTGGGGAGTACTTGGCAAGATCTAAGTCTTGACAGATGCTGGCAGAGGTGGAGGGATGGGCGTTCGGGTTCAGCTGCAGGGAATGGGGCAGCTGAGAGCGATGATGAAAGGGTGAGGAGCACCTCATCTTCTGATGGGGAACTTTACGATAAAAGTGGGTATTGTTTCAATAGAACTTTGCAGAAGGCAAAGTGTCTCTTTTGGGGCGTGAATCTTTGTTCCTGCCACAATTCTCGAGCTTGGGTCCTTGGACTACAGATTCCTGTGTTCCTGTGTTCCTGTGTTTTCATCTTGTGTATCCATGACCAACGACTTCTAGTCTACTGCTATCGACTCCAGACCATTTTGGACAACGCTTTTGCTTCCTGGACTAATTTCTCTGGTTTACATTGTGCCTTGACTCTGGAACGCTTTTGCCTTTACCCAATGTATTTTTGGACTATTATTGTTCTCTGTGAGTTTAAAGCAGATTGCTACATGTTTTTGTTATACCGGTTTATATGCCAGGATAATCCGGATTATATTTAAGTTGCGTTTTTCACCTTGTTTTTGCTACAGACTCTTAGTTCTTACTTGGGACACTGAAGTAAGTGTCTCCAAGTCTTTTTGTGTATCAATAAACTTGTGTTTGAACCTTTTTCAACGTGTTGGGCTTCTTTAAGGCTTCTGGGTCTTGACAAAGGGTCTGCCATTACTTGAACTCTTCATTCTGGAGATTGCTTCCCTTGGATCAGCTGTCAAGAAAAGCTAGAAATGCTTCAACATTGCTTTTGTCAAATGTGAAGCTGAGACTGCACGCTTCCAGGTAGACGTGATGAATGACCTCTTTCTTTTTCTCTCATTCTGCTGCTCCTTTCTCTCTTTTCTTCGCCCATCATTCCTTTGTCAATAACATGGGATGGCAACTAAGATCTGAACTATCCGTTTAAAATCTCTCCTTTTCGCGACTGCAGTGCTCAATATTTCTGACTTTCTTTTAACTCTGTCTGCTGGGTGAACAGCAGAAGGCACACGTTCCTGGGGAGAAACAAAGATAGCGACTCCGTCTTGCTGGCTGTTTATTGACTTTCTTCTCTTTAGAGCCGCAGAGGAGCCCATTGATTGTCTTCAAACCCTTTTGTGGAGGAACCTGCATCTAACAAGCCATGGTTCAGCTTTATATTGTTTTATTCAGGCAGCATAGAAATGTTATGCTGGATGAGCTGCAGCACTCTGTAAGAACTGAAGAAGAGACAGCTTGCAATCGAACCATGTGTAGGACCTATTAGTGGCTACTGGTGGCTTCCATGTGGATGCAACAGTAAATACTCTGAATTTTAAAGGATCTAGCCTAAGTGTTGAAGTACAGTCCAGACTGAAACATAAGAGTACAATCACTCCTTCATTGGATAGGAAGTCATCATTGGTTACCTAGTTAAATGGGATAATTAATCTGACTCATTCTATTGTTGTTGTATACCTTCATTTTGGACATATGGCAACCCTAAGGTGACCCTATTCAGAAGTTTTGGAGTGTTGAGAGTATGGGACTCCAATGAGGATACCAATTGGGTTTCCAAGGCTGAATGAGGAATCTAGCCCTAGTTTCCAGAGTCATAGTCCAATGCTCAAGCTGATACACGGACTCCTCTCAAATTAATTTAACCATATCATGATCTACAGACTTCAGAGTAATAGTACATGTCTTTTGGTTCCCTTGTGCTCTCCAGACATGTTGGACTACACCTTCCAACATCACTAGGCAGCATGCCCATACAATGTGTTGTAGAGGTTATGGTCCAATTCAATGGATTAATGATGAGCAAAGGAGGCTGTGCAACAAAACTTTGCCACATGGAATCTATTTGGTGTTTGGATGCCTGTAAGGACACACATACTAATCCTGACTACTATGAGACATTATCTTGGTTTCATTCCTTGGGAGAATAGTAAGTCGATGCAAACCAAAGAGTGAGCTACCCGAGCAAGGGGACGATTCTCTAAACTTCTTACCAGGTTGGTGACGAGACCCAAGATACTGAATCCAGACCCCAAGTGGGTTCAGCAGCTTTGATAATGCCTTTAAAGATCACCTTACTACAGTGTTCCCTAGCTTATCGTGAGTGTTATATTCCAGGACCACCCGCGATAAATGAAAATCCGCAACATAGGGATGATATCAATCTCAAGCTTGACGCCTCTCTCGCCTTTCATTCCCTGTACGCTGGTCCCTCCTCTGCCCTCCCTCCCTCCATATTCTTCACTCATGGCCTTCCTCTTCCAGGCTAGGCTCCTCCAGAGTTGGGGTAGGGGCAGAGCGCAGGGTCAGTAGCAGCAAAGGGGTCATCAAGACAGGGCCATGGCTGCATTGCCCTGCTCCTCGCTCAGTAGCAACTGTGCTGGTATGGCTGTACCAGGAGCTCCAACTTTATTTTCTTTCTGTTATCTGATTTGCAGTTATAGGACAGGCCTCCTGTCCATCATAATTAAGCTTTGGTTCCGCCCCTTGTTCTGGGCTCTGGGAGGGAAAGGAGCCATTTTTGGGCAGTCTCACACAAGGTAGCTAAGCTATAGGATGTAGACCAGCCCGTCCCGTAGAAAAGCTTCCTTTCTCAATGAGCATCCAGGCGAACTAACCATCCAGGGAAAAAGTAACATCTGGGGATACAGAAGCAGAAATTCCAGGAGCTCTGACTGAGAGCTCACAGCCTCTCAGCCTCACAGCATCAGAGGGAACAGCCCTGAAGTTTCTAAGAATTCTCGAAGGGAGAACAGCATTACAGATCCACGGAACTCCACCTGAAATATCCTCAAGCCTCGGCTGGTAGGTCTACTCGATACCCAGACGCACTTGGAATCGGTAGTAGGTCCCACACCGATGGGGCATGGATAGAAAGCAGCCTGGGAGAGGTTAAAAAGGGTTTTTCCTACAGAGAAAGTACAGTTAATCAAAAGTCAGGTGCCAGTCCATTGAGGACTAGACTAAGAAAGCCTTGAAGTGTTGTTTGAACCATTGAAGATTTGTTGTTTGTTCCATAATAAAGACTTCGTTGCATCATCAAAGACTCTAAAGACCATCAATTCAGAAAAATCCCTGAGAAGCTCTCTTTGAGGCACCCCTGGCTTCCTGCTGGGCTTAAAGTATACGTCCGATAGAAAAGTACAGCTGTTACAGGCCCAGCGCGCAACAGAACAGCAACAGCAGCAGTAGGGAAACCTGCTCGACCCGGACGTGGAATCCCAAGCCTGGGGCGACTTGTGGGAGCCCAGCAGAAAGGCTTCCTCCTCCTCCTGCTCCTACTCTTCCTCTTCTCTGAGGCGCCATAGGGAAATGTGGGACGAGCAAGGCCTCGACAAGGAAGGAGGAGGAGGAAGAGGAAGAGGAGGAGCAGAGATGGGCCAAGGTAATTTTCAATGGTAAGCAAACAGTATTTTGACACGCCCCCCCCCCCCCCAACCAATCATTGATATATATTTTCTGTTCGTCATGGAAGTTCTGTGTGCCATATTTGGTTCAGTTCCATCATTGGTGGAGTTCAGCATGCTCTTTGATTGTAGGTGAACTATACATCCCAGTAACTACAACTCACATATGTCAAGGTCTATTTCCCCCCCAAGAGCACTTCAAGAGCGCCACTGAGCAAAATCAACTATACTGCGAATGCTTACTTTGCGTAATGGGTTGAGCCGCCCCTGAAGAGGAGGCAGCATCTGCGCTGGAGAAACAACGGCTATACAGTATTCCTTCGCTGCTTGTATATCTTAAATTCATTTTGAATTTTGAAAAACCGCAAAACAGTGAGTCCATGGAAAGCGAACCGCGAAGTAGTGAGGAATTTACCATTTTACTGATGTAATTTGCAACCAGGTGTCTTTGTGGTGGCCAAATACACAGTTCCAAGCGAAAACACAACAACTGCAGTCACATAGAAGTGGATTCTAGAAGTGGGTGGGAGGATTTATTTATTTATTTATTTATTTGCTTTATTTCTATACCGCATTTTTCAGCCCTTAACAGGCGACTCAATGCGGTTTACATGGTACAATTATCAAACAGTGTCAGTGCAATTAAAACATAACAACGCAACAAACAGGATCAACAGCATCAATCCACAACAGTTAACAATCAACAAGACAGATCAACAAAACAGACATAACATAACGCCTCAGTTGAAATCAGATCCGTTCTCATAATCCTTGTGCCATTCCTATGTTCCATTTACCGTCTTCCTATGATTGGTTGCACTGCTTAACCAAACGCTTGTTCATAAAGCCAGGTCTTAACCATTCTCCGAAACGTCAGCAGCTAAGGTGCCTGTCTGATGTCTGCCGGTAGGGCATTCCATAGCCGAGGGGCCACCACTGAGAAGGCCCTGTCTCTCATCCCCGCCAAGTGCGCCTGTGACGCAGGCGGGATCGAGAGCAGGGCCTCCCCAGACGATCTTAATATTCTGGTCGGTTCATAGGTGGAGATGCGTTCGGAGAGGTAAGCAGGGCCAGAACCGTTTAGGGCTTTATAGGCTAAAGCCAGCACCTTGAATTGTGCCCGGTAGCGGATTGGCAGCCAGTGGAGCTGGTTCAGCAGAGGAGTGGTATGCGCCCTGAGTGCCGCTCCCGTTAGCAACCTGGCCGCCGAGCGCTGGACCATCTGAAGCTTCCGGGCAGTCTTCAAGGGCAACCCCACGTAGAGCGCGTTGCAGTAATCAATCCGGGATGTAACCAGAGCGTGGACTACCGTGGCCAAGTCAGACTTCCCAAGGTACGGGCGCAACTGGCGCACAAGTTTGAGTTGTGCAAATGCTCCCCTGGACACCGCCGAAACTTGGGGTTCCAAGCTTAGCGAAGAGTCCAGGATCACACCCAAGCTGCGAACCTGCGTCTTCACATTTGTGATTCTGAAAAGCATCCTGCCTCATGAAAGCTTATCCCATAATACAATTGTCAGGCTTCTGAGTTCCAAGGTAGGCTTGTTTGATGACTTTTGTGTCCTCTAGAACCGAGGCTTGGAGAGCAATGCCACCTTGTGTTGGGTAGCGTGAATTACTCAGGAGAAATGTCACTTTGCAAGCAGTTTTCTCAAACTGGTCGCTCCTCCAAATGGTCAGTAGCTGATCTAAACTAAATTGCATATATTCAAAAGATAAACCAATTGAGTACAACATTGCTGATTAAGAAGTGCCGGATTAATCAGAGTTTCTGATCTGGAAGGAGCCTATATTGTGTGAGATTGACTACCACGGAAAACTACCAAGACCTGCCTTCCTTTTTCCTTCCTTCCTTCCCTTAATCTACATAAATAAAAATGTAATGTTCCTTTGTGGGATTAACCTAACTCAAAAACCACTGGATGAATTGCCACCAAATTGGGCCGCAAGACACCTACTAACCCAAGGAGCATATTTGAGCATATGGAATATCCGTGCCAAGTTTGGTCCAGATCCATCCTTGTTTGAGTCATAGAATCATAGAATCATAGAATCAAAGAGTTGGAAGAGACCTCATGGGCCATCCAGTCCAACCCCCTGCCAAGAAGCAGGAATATTGCATTCAAATGACCCCTGACAGATGGCCATCCAGCCTCTGCTTAAAAGCTTCCAAAGAAGGAGCCTCACCACAGTGCTCTCTGGATGTAGGTGAACTATAACTTCCAAACTCAAAATCAATGCTTACCAATCCATTCCAGTGTTTTGTGTTCATCATGGGAGTTCCGTGTGCCAAGTTTGGTTCAATTTCATCATTGGTGGAGTTCAGAATGCTCTTTGATTGTAGGTGAACTATAAATCCCAGTAACTACAACTCCCAAATGTCAAGGTCTATTTTTCCCAAACTCCATCTGTGTGCATATTTGGGCATATGGAATATCCGTGCCAAGTTTGGTCCATATCCATCATTGTTTGAGTCCACAGGGCTCTCTGGATGTAGGTGAACTACAACTTCCAAACTCAAGGTCAATGCCCACCAATCCCTTCCAGTGCTTTCTGTTGGTCATGGGAGTTCTGTGTGGATCAGTTCCATCATTGGTGGAGTTCAGAAAGCTCTTTGATTGTAGGTGAACTAGAAATCCCAGCAACTACAACTCCCAAATGACAAAATCAAATGACAAAATCAATCAGATGGAGGTTGGGGAAAATAGACCTTGACATTTGGGAGTTGTAGTTACTGGGATTTATAGTTCATCTACATTCCGAACTCCATCAATGACAGAAATGGGTCAATCTTTCCACACAAATACCCAATACGCCCAAATTTGAATACTGGTGGGGTTGGGGGGATTGATTTTGTCATGTGGGAGTTGTAGTTACTGGGATTTATAGTTCACCTACAATCAAAGAGCATTCTGAACCCCATCAACGACAGAATTGGGGCAAACTTCCCACACAGAACTCCCATGACCAACAGAAAATACTTAAGGCCACCCAGTCCAACTCCCTTCACCAGGGCAAGACAACGTAATCAAAGCCCTCCTGACATAGAGCCACCCAGCCAGAGATATAGATAGATATATATGATTCACACACAGAGAGATATAGTATCATATATTTGAAAGGGACCCCTAAAGAAGGACAATGATATGTTGCATGTTCCAGAGTAGGCAAACCAGACCATCTCCACATCAACACTGACAAAGTGACAAGAAGTACTGTTTACCCACAATCATAAAGAAATTGCATATATTAGAAACCAACACTTTCTCATTACTTTATTTTCCAGATCACCAGCCTGGGCCACAGCAATGCATGGCAGGGGATGGCTAGTAATAATAATAAAACTTTCAGTTCTTGTGGGTTTTTTCGGGCTATATGGCCATGTTCTAGAGGCATTTCTCCTGACGTTTCGCCTGCATCTATGGCAAGCATCCTCAGTGGTGAGGTCTGTAAAGATCCCTTACCTTTCCAGCCTGGGTGGCAGGGCCTAGGAGAAACAGGCCAGTTAGTTTCAGCTTTAGAAGGCCTGGCAGAGGGCAGCAGGAGCCATTTTAGTTTAGGGAAAGCACCATTTTAGAGAGGGGGAGTGGCCTAGGCCTGAGTTAGCATTAGAACAGCCAGGATTGGTTTAAAAAAGGGGGCGGAGTTTAGCATGGTTTGGAGGGAAAGAAAGAGGCTTTTTCAGGCAGTCTGTTGTTGTTAGAGATTAGAATAGGAAGATAGTTTAGGAGTTCGTGTTTTAAGATTAGTTTAGAGAAGGCAGTTTGCCTTAGGTTTGCCAGCAAGAGAAGCTGTAGCAACCTGGATTAGCTATTTAGTAGAAATAGTTGAGGGTAGCTAAGCTACAGTTGTATCTTGGCAGAGATTCAGATCCTGTCAAGTGTACTTGGTTTTGTTTTAAAGAAGAAACTCTCTGTATTAGTAACAAAGAAAGAACCATTTACATGTAACCATTACGCTTTAAAGACAAGAACATTTTCTCTGTAACAGCCAAGCTTATTAAACAGCATTTACTTCATTCTGTACTTTATCAATAAACTTTCCTTGTTTATTTTAAACTCAAAAAGCCTGAGTCAAGTGTACATTTGTGGATACAGTCCCTTTTCAACCTCAACTGTTTTCCTTTGAAGAAGAAGATAATAAAACACAGTGCTTGGGGATCTTTAAAACCCTTTTAATATTTTAATTAGCTAGAGTGTTCCTGCACGTCTTAGTTTATGGTGGCAGCGGAAGTTAATCAGAGAGACATCCCCTCGTAACGTTATATAGGTGCCAGTGGAGTGAATTCTTCATATTGGAGGGACAGTTGGTGGGATCTGCTTTACCCCCTGTCCAGAGCTATCGTTTGGCCATACGGCGTGCTTTATAAGGTCCTCACCTCTGAGGATGCTTGCCATAGATGCAGGCGAAACGTCAGGAGAAATGCCTCTAGAACATGGCCATATAGCCCGGAAAAACCCACAAGAACTGAGTGATTCCAGCCATGAAAGCCTTCGACAATACATAATAAAACTTTATTTATTCCCTTGGGCTTCCATGGTTCCCAAATGGCCAAGAAAGGAAGGAACCAATGTGTTAAAGGAGCTCTCTCGTTCTCCTCCACCTCCAGCAGCTGAGACCCCAGGGAAGTTCAAAAGCAAGGAAGGGGAAACAAGGGAACAAACCTTTCTGAATGAAATAACAAGACATTTAAAAACCTCCCATCTCCCCTGGGCTGCTTTTACATTATAATGAGCCGGTGTTTCGGCCCAGGAGACCCAAGGGCTGCATTTGTACAGCAAAATCCTTTTCTCCCAGGGAATCTCTTCCTCGCGGATTGCAACAAGTCGGCCGTGAAAGGAAGAATTGCTTCAAGAAGAAAGGAAGACATGCTTTAAGAAGCAGGACTTTGGAGAGTGTTTGCAAACACGTCTCCTTGGAAAATGTGCCGTCGCGCCTGGGGGCTATTATTCTTGATGAAGGAGGTATGGACCTGGCATCTTTTCCCCAAGGGATTGCTTCTTGCCCTCCTATAGGAAACTGGAACTCTCAAAAACCCAAAACGCTGTAAATAAGTCAAAATAGGTTTTATTGCTCACAAAGAGTTATTTCTTTAAAGCAATGAGCTGGAAACTTCAGAGGGGTGAAGGAAAATATACGTTACAGTCTCAGTCAGTCCTGGGTCCAAGGGGTTTGAAGCTGAGAAGCCTCACCAAGTTTCCTCTTTCCTCAGTGGCTGTGAATGCTGGAACAAACCACAACCCCAGTTCAGATGGCCTATGTTTTGAAGACTCAGGATCTTCTTTGGTGCCAAAAGAACCGGTTTGAAGGCGCTTGAGACTTCCAACGTCGTTCAGGTTGGTGTGAACATGAAGTACAAGTCTCAAGGGTAAAAAACCTCAGAACTGGTGCTGAGAGGTAACTTAAATCAGGGTCTTTTAGAGTCAAGTCTCTTACTCACGTCCATATGGTAGGAACTCTGATGGCAAAATGAAAAGAAAAGAAACACTCTCCTCCTGCAGGAAGAGGTGGAGCCAAACAGTACTGATTGACAGCTATAAGTAACCAATCCATTCAACTATACATAAGCAGGGTAAAAAGGGGCAGGATTAAGCATGATACAACAGTTTAAATCTTGCAACTAACAGTTCTATACATAGGTGGCGCCACTCGTGCCATCACAGAAAAATGCTTTGGAAAAGTTCCTTTTTTTGAATAAGCACTGCCTGAATCACTTGGGCAACACTGTACTTTGATTTTTTGCTTCATCCCCTCAATCTTCCACCAGCAGGCAAAAGTCTTTTGATTTAGGTCAGCCGTTGGTTTGTAATGTGTATGACAGATATAGGTTTTAATATGGTCGCATGTTCATCTTTATGTTGTTTTAGTATTCTGGTTTTTTCCCCAACCTTCTTCTTCTTTTTAGGTGATCCCTCGTAGCTAAGGGATGATGGTCTTCCAGGTGTGGTGTCTTGGCCGTGGGTCCGTAGGTGGCTGTGGAACCCTATTCTTGATCCGTATGTTCTCCTGCAGTGACAACATCGGTTTCCAGACAGAAGGCGGTCCCGGTCAGGGTTGGTTTGACATGCCTTCCTCTTGGCATGTTTCTCTCTTTCACCCTGCTTTCATGCCTCTTTGAATTCTGTAGCACTGGTGGTCACAGCTGACCTCCAGTTAGAGCACTCAAGGGCCAGAGCTTCCCAGTTCTCGGTGTCTATGCCACAGTTTTTGAGGTTGGCTTTAAGCCCATCTTTAAATCTCTTTTCCTGTCCACCAACATTTTATTTATTTATTTATTTATTTACTTCATTTATATACCGCTTTTCTCAGCCCTCAGGCGACTCAACAGCAAAATTCAATGCAAAACATCATAAATCTTGGAATCCTGGAACCTTGAACCTTTGGACTGGCTTTTGACTACGGTATAGACTCTTTATCCCTGGATTTTGTTTATTGAACTCTCGGCATTTGACCACTGGACTGGACCCTTTGACTACGGTTTAGCTTTCGCTATCCATTTTTGTTTATTCTGTGGCCGAGTGCTATCTTTGTTTTATATTTTGGTCTATTAAGACAGCCAGCAAGTAAGTGCTGTTTTAATTAAACTGTTTGATAGAACTGGGAGTTTGGTTCATCTCTACCTAAATAAGGCAGAACCCTGGCAACATGGCACATGGCCATACAGCCTGGAAAACTCACAGCAACCCACTGATTCTGGCCATGAAAGCCTTTGACAACACACAAAAAAGTTGACATTGTTCATAGAATAATTCCTTTTCCACTAAAAAATAAATAAATAGAAAAAACTTGGGGTCCCCAAAGCAGCCTTGGGGTCCACATACAGGTTGCTTTTCCCAACTCCCAGCTTTAGCTCAAGGTGTTCCTGGTTGCTGACATAGGCAACCCTATCCATATATTCATATTTTCTGCTTCTGCAGATAGCATGCTAATCATAGGAAGTGCGTCTCTTGAGTGTTGCTCATGCAGAACTGAGGAACATAACCTTTCCTTTTTCCTGATTGAACATACACTGTGTCAATTGAAAGTATTCAGGGAGAAACCCGTGACATTTTGAAACCCGATTCTGGAAATCCCACGCTCTCCTCCAATAGCGGTTTTGCAAGCGTCTAATTCTGTCTGAGGAGACCTTCTCGGTCACCTTGCAGAGTAATCAGGCACTTAATCCAACAGACCTGCAGACGAGATACCGTTTTTTTCCGTATCTGATACCTTCTGCAAATACACAAAAGGATTAAACAGGATTAAGGGAAGGGAAGGAGAAGTGCCCTGTGTTTTGGATAGATACCGCTTTTCAGGGGGTGATTAAAGCTGGTGTCCGACGCAATTAACTCTGAAGGCTGACCTTGGTTGCAAACAATGAGAGGCTGCCTGGATTTAGAAGGCACAGGCTTCAGGTTGCATAGCTTTCGCTCTCTTCTGCAGCAGCACCTCTTGTGATACTCAGCTATAATACCCAAAATGAGAAGCGACAAGTTGAGCTTACTTATGTGTGTTGAAGGCTTTCATGGTCGGAATCACTGGGTTGCTGTGAGTTTTCCGGGCTGTCTGGCCATGTTCCAGAAGCATTCTCTTCTGACATTTCACCCACATCTATGGCAGGCATCCTCAGAGGATGTGAGGTCTGTTGGAAACTAGGAAAATTGGGTTTATATATCTGCGGAATGATGTCCAGGGTGGGAGAAAGAATTCTTGTCTGCTAGAGACCAGTGTGATTGTTGCAGTTGGCCACCTTGATTAACATTTAATGGCTTAGCAGATTCAAGGTGACCTTGAATCTCACTACGGTGAGGTCCTCACTACGGTGAGGTGGATCAGTAATTGGTTAAATGGACGAACCCAGAGGGTGCTCACCAATGCTTCCTCTTCATCTTGGAAAGAAGTGATAAGTGGAGTGCCAGAAGCAGGGTTCCGTCCTGGGCCCGGTCCTGTTCAACATCTTTATTAATGACTTAGATGAAGGGTTAGAAAGCACGATCATCAAGTTTGCAGACGACACCAAATTGGGAGGGATAGCCAATACTCCAGAGGACAGGAGCAGGATTCAAAACGATCTTGACAGATTAGAGAGATGGGCCAAAACGAACAAAATGAAGTTCAACAGTGACAAATGCAAGATACTCCACTTTGGCAGGAAAAACGAAATGCAAAGAGACAGAATGGGGGACGCCTGGCTCGAGAGCAGGACATGTGAAAAAGATCTTGGAGTCCTCGTGGACAACAAGTTAAACATGAGCCAACAATGTGATGTGCCGGCAAAAAAAGCTAATGGGATTTTGGCCTGCATCAATAGGAGCATAGTGTCTAGATCTAGAGAAGTTATGCTCCCCATGCTCTATTCCGCTTTGGTTAGACCACACCTGGAATATTGTCACCTTGTCTGGGACTGTCACCTTGTCCCCCTCGATGGACTGTCACCTTGTCTGGAATTGTCACCTTGTCCCCCTCGATGGACTGTCACCTTCTCTGGGACTGTCACCTTGTCCCCCTCGATGGCCTGTCAACTTGTCTGGGACTGTCACCTCGTCCCTCCCGATGGACTGTCACCTTGTCTGGAACTGTCATCTTGTCCCCCTCGATGGGCTGTCACCTTGTCTGGGACTGTCACCTTGTCCCCCTCGATGGACTGTCACCTTGTCCCCCTCAATGGACTGTCACCTTGTCTGGGACTGTAACCTTGTCCCTCCCGATGGACTGTCACCTTGTCTGGGACTGTCACCTTGTCTGGAACTGTCATCTTGTCCCCCTCGATGGGCTGTCACCTTGTTCCTCTCGATGGGCTGTCCCCTTGTCTGGGACTGTCACCTTGTCTGGAATTGTCACCTTGTCCCCCTCGGTGGACTGTCACCTTGTCTGGGACTGTCACCTTGTCCCCCTCGATGGACTGTCACCTTGTCTGGAACTGTCATCTTGTCCCCCTCGATGGGCTGTCACCTTGTCCCCCTCGATGGGCTGTCACCTTGTCCCCCTCGATGGACTGTCACTTTGTTCCCCTCAATGGACTGTCACCTTGTCTGGGACTGTCACCTTGTCCCTCCCGATGGACTGTCACCTTGTCTGGGACTGTCACCTTGTCTGGAACTGTCATTTTGTCCCCCTCGATGGGCTGTCACCTTGTCCCTCTCGATGGACTGTCACCTTGTCTGGTACTGTCATCTTGTCCTCCTCGATGGGCTGTCACCTTGTCTGGGACTGTCACCTTCTCCCCCTCGATGGACTGTCACTTTGTCCCCCTCGATGGACTGTCACCTTGTCTGGGACTGTCACCTTGTCCCTCTTCATGGACTGCCACCTTGTCTGGGACTGTCACCTTGTCCCCCTCGATGGACTGTCACCTTGTGGTGGTGAGGGGGCTTGCATGTTCCAATGAACCTAAGTTCATCAATAGCAGAGTGGGGTCACCCTGGAATTGGAGCTGTTTGCCCCGAAGTTCAACCACATTTGAATCGACAATGCCAGTTCTGGACTCCATAATACGGTAGGGAATCATCACCATAAACCTTTTTCACTTCATCGAACATCTCCTTTGATGTGTAGCCTTTCAATTCAAGGAATTTGATGACCACTCTGCCTTCCACTGGGTCCATTATCAAACCTCACATTACTTCAGCACCTGTAACATCAAGACTGTTATCCGTTCTGAGTTGTAAATTGGTATGTAACCTGTAGAGACTTATATCATTACCCATGGGCAGTTTCAGCATCCTGTGATAAATAGAAGTGGGTCAGGAGAAATCTTAAATGAATGTCCCTCGTACTTCATAGAAAGCCACAGCATGACCACATCTGATCACAACTGAATTCATCCAACTGTTGAGAGACAGCCACTTCTGAAACAAGGTCATACCTGCAGAAGGAAAAGGACAAAATACAGAAGGAAAAGGACAAAATACAACTGCTATTTATACTCCTCACAACACCTGAAGGAAAAGAATGGGACACTGAAAGGGATATTTAGCTCATAAATAAAGCCAGTATTGATTTGGGTGTATAATCATTCTGCTGATAATATAAACTTCTGTTCTTTTATTTAATATGGAAAAATATCCTCAGAGTAACTTCAAATAAATTCAGAAAATCTGTGGAAGACAGAATGAAAAAAGAGGGAGATTATTCAATTCCCCCCCAGTCCTATCTTCAAATGTTCTCCTTGGACATCATTCAAACAGGAGATGAAGAGGGAGGTTCTCCTTTAATGTCTTTGCGCCCTGAAGTTCTGCGCTTGAAAGCCAGCTAGGCACTCCGCCGCATGAACTACTGTTTGATGCTCCTTTAAACTTCCATGGCTCCAGACGATGAGACCCAGAGACCTGTCGTTTCATGAAGTATTTAGACTTCTCAGCAGGAGAACTCCATTGCCTCCCCAAACTACAAATCCTGGGACTGTTGGAGGCAGTCATGCCAGTTGAAGTAGTATGAAAGCAGCATGACATGGTTATAATTTTGCAATATAGGATCATTCGATGCATTTTCCTTTGGTATACCTGATGAGCAATAATTTCAATGTATTGTCGAAGGCTTTCATGGCTGAAATCACTAGGTTCTTGTGGGTTTTTTCGGGCTATAGAGCCATGTTCTAGAGGCATTTCTCCTGACGTTTCGCCTGCATCTATGGCAAGCATCCTCAGAGGTAGTGAGGTCTGTTGGAAGTAGGAAAAATGGGTTTATATATCTGTGGAATGGCTGGGGACATGAAAGGCACTGCAGACTACTTCAACCAGAGAAGTCAGCCATAGCAGGGCACCTGATGAACCAGCCTGGACACAGCATATTATTTGAGAACACAGAAATGCTGGACCACACCAACAACCACCATGTCAGACTACACAGAGAAGCCATTGAAATCCACAAGCATGTGGACAATTTCAACAGAAAGAAAGAGACCATGAAAATGAACAAAATCTGGCTACCAGTATTAAAAAAAACTCTAAAATTATAACAGCTAAACAACAGAGAGGAAAAAACCAGGCACAGATTAACACCTCCCAGCAACAGATTTTCCCAGGCTAAGGCAGGCCTTCAAATGCTAATGAAGGTGATCAGCTAAACATTCACACCTAACTGCAGCAGGGAAGAGCTCCTTGCCCCACCCCAGCCATTCCACAGATACATATAAACCCATTTTTCCTACTTCCAACAGACCTCACAACCTCTGAGGATGCTTGCCATAGATGCAGGCGAAACGTCAGGAGAAATGGCTCTAGAACATGGCTCTATAGCCCGAAAAAACCCACAAGAACCTAATAATTTCAATGTGTTTATAGGTGATGTGCAACCCTGTTCTGGTTTTAAGGTACATCGCTGAAGAACTGCAAGAGGTCACAACTTCTGGGACCATCTCATTGCCTTCCCTAGGCTGGGTATCAAAACAAATGGTGATCAACATATCATGTTGTTGTTCATTCGTTCAGTCGTCTCCGACTCTTCGTGACCTCATGGACCAGCCCACGCCAGAGCTCCCTGTCGGCCGTCACCACCCCCAGCTCCTTCAAGGTCAGTCCAGTCACTTCAAGGATGCCATCCATCCATCTTGCCCTTGGTCGGCCCCTCTTCCTTTTGCTTCCACTTTCCCCAGCATCATTGTCTTCCCTAGGCTTTGCTGTCTCCTCATGATGTGGCCAAAGTACTTCAGCTTTGTCTCTAGTATCTTACCCTCCAGTGAGCAGTCGGGCTTTATTTCCTGGAGGATGGACTGGTTGGATCTTCTCGCAGTCCAAGGCACTCTCAGAACTTTCCTCCAACATATCATATCATATCATATCATATCATATCATAGAATCATACAATCATAGAGTTGGAAGAGACCTCATGGGCCATCCAATCCAACCCCCTGCCGAGAAGCAGGAAAATCGCACTCAAAGCACCCCTGATAGATGGCCATCCAGCCTCTGTTTAAAAGCTTCCAAAGAAGGAGCCTCCACCACACTCCAGGGCAGAGAGTTCCACTGCTGAACGGCTCTCACAGTCAGGAAGTTCTTCCTCATGTTCAGATGGAATCTCCTCTCTTGTAGTTTGAAGCCATTGTTCCACGTCCTAGTCTGCAAGGAAGCAGAAAACAAGCTTGCTCCCTCCTCCCTGTGGCTTCCTCTCACATATTTATACATGGCCATCATGTTTCCTCTCAGTCTTCTCTTCTGCAGGCTAAACTTGCCTAGCTCTTTAAGCCAGTCCTCATAGGGCTTGTTCTCCAGACCCTTGTTTGTTTTAGTTGCCCTCCTCTGGACACATTCCAGCTTGTCAATATCTCTGTTGATTTGTGGTGCTCAGAATTGGACCCAATATTCCAGACGTGGTCTAACCAAAGCAGAATAAAGCATGGGGAACATGACTTCCCTAGAGCTAGACACTATGCTCCTATTGATCCAGGACAAAATCCCATTGGCTTTTTTTGCCACCGCATCTCATTGTTGGCTCATGTTTAACTTTTTGTCCACGAGGACTCCCAAGATCTTTTTCACACGTACTGCTCTCGAGCCACGACTCCCCCATTCTGTCTCTTTGCATTTCATTTTTCCTGCCTAAGTGGAGTATCTTGCATTTGTCCCCGTTGAACTTCATTTTGTTAGTGTTGGCCAATCATCTCTCTAATCTGTCAAGATCGTTTTGAATCCTGCTCCTGTCCTCTGGAGTATTGGCTCTCCCTCCCAATTTGGTGTCGTCTGCAAACTTGATGATCCTTCTTTCTAACCCTTCGTCTAAGTCGAGAAGGCTGAGAGGGGATATGATAGCCATGTATAAATATGTGAGAGGAAGCCACAGGGAGGAGGGAGCAAGCTTGTTTTCTGCTTCCCTGGATACTAAGACGCAATGGAGCAATGGCTTCAAACTACAAGAGAGGAGATTCCATCTGAACATTAGGAAGAACTTCCTGACTGTGAGAGCCATTCAGCAGTGGAACTCTCTGCCCCGGAGTGTGGTGGAGGCTCCTTCTTTGGAGGCTTTTAAGCAGAGGCTGGATGGCCATCTGTCAGGGGTGATTTGAATGCAGTGTTCCTGCTTCTTGGCAGAATGGGGTTGGACTGGATGGCCCAGGAGGTCTCTTCCAACTCTTTGATTCTATGATTCTAATCTAAGTCATTAATAAGGATCCTGAACAGGACCGGGCCCAGGACGGAACCCCACTGATGGCACTCCACTCATCACTTCTTTCCAGGATGAAGAGGAAGCCTTGGGGAGAATCACCCTCTGGAGTTTAAGCTTTGTCCGGTTTTGCACACTTGCATTGCATGGAGGACTCTTCAGGGTGGCCAAAAATACGCCTCTTAGACAAATGCTGCCAACTGTCCCATTGTTATGAGACAAGTGTAGTGCAATTTCAGGTTTTTTAAACCAGAAAATATTACGATAACCAGAGGGCAGAATTGTCCTTGCATATAACAGTGTTTTAGAACAAGAGCAATATGTCAATACGACATGGAGTAACTCTGCTGCCTGCATTTCCCTTTTTTTTCCAGTCCAAACACAATCCTTACACTCCGCTTTAATCATTTTGCGACGGAATGCAGCTGGGACCACTTGTATGTATACAGTGGCGATTCCATTTACGCTCCTTTACTGGCTGCTTTTAGGTAAGCCACCAAGCACAGCAGGAGGCTAATTGCTCTGTCGTACTTGTTTAATGTGATTCTTCGTGTTTTGCCTGGAGATTTGTATTTTTAAAAATTATTCAGGATGTTGGGCTCAGCAATAACAGATTGGAGAGATGGGCCAGAACTGGACAACAAATTAAACATGAGCCAACAATGTGATGTGGCGGCAAAAAAAAGGCAATGGGATTTTGGCCTGCATCAAGAGGAGCATAGTGTCTAGATCCAGGGAAGTCATGCTCCCCATGCTCTATTCTGCCTTGGTTAGACCACACCTGGAATATTGTGTCCAATTCTGGGCACCACAATTCAAGAGAGATATTGAGTAGCTGGAATGTGTCCAGAGGAGGGCAACTAAAATGATCAAGGGTTTGGAGAACAAGCCCTATGAGGAGCGGCTTAAGGAGCTGGGCATGTTTAGCCTGAAGAAGAGAAAGCTGAGAGGAGATATGATAGCCATGTATAAATATGTGAGAGGAAGCCACAGGGAGGAGGGAGCAAGCTTGTTTACTGCTTCCCTGGAGACTAGGATACGGAGCAATAGCTTCAAACTACAAGAGAGGAGATTCCATCGGAACATGAGGAAGAACTTCCTGACTGTGAGAGCTGTTCAGCAGTGGAACTCTGTGCCCCGGAGCGTAGTGGAGGCTCCTTCAAAACACCTGGAGGGCCCAAGTTTGCTCCTGCCTAGTATAAACTATATGTGCCTTGTGAAAATTATGTGCATACATGCCAAGTGGAGTATAATCTCTGCCTTAAAAACACAGGTTGTATTTGCCATAATTCAGAGCAAAAGCTCCTATCACGATTAAAATGATAAAGGGTCTGGAGAACAAGCCCTATGAGGAGCGGCTTAAGGAGGTGGGCATGTTTAGCCTGAAGAAGAGAAGGCTGAGAGGAGATATGATAGCCATGTATAAATATGTGAGAGGAAGTCACAGGGAGGAGGGAGCGAGCTTGTTTTCTGCTTCCTTGGAGACTAGGACGCGGAACAATGACTTCAAACTACAAGAGAGGAGATTCCATCTGAACACGAGGAAGAACTTCCTGACTGTGAGAGCCATTCAGCAGTGGAACTCTCTGCCCCGGAGCGTGGTGGAAGATCCTTTTTTGGAAGCTTTTAAACAGAGGCTGGATGGCCATCTGTCAGGGGTGATTTGAATGCAATATTCCTGCTTCTTGGCAGAATGGGGTTGGACTGGATGGCTCATGAGGTCTCTTCCAACACTTTGATTCTATGATTCTATGATTCTATGATTAAATATAGGCATAAGCCTCCCTTAGGCGGCTGGACAGTAAGGCTTGCCATTCTTTGAAATGAAATCCCTTACTGGAAATAGCTGGAAGGAGATTAAATTATCAATGTAGTTCACAAACAAACTCCTCTTCACAGCTGGAGCAACCCTCCCTACAAAGGTCAGCTTTCTTTTGAAGGCTTGCCTGTGAAAATGTGAATTTAGGACAACATCAGAGAATCCCAATATTTATTTGCGGGGAAATGACTTTTCATGCAGGAGAGAAAACTTTATGAAGTTCAGTTTCTTTTGCCTTTGGCACAATTTAAAAAAGGGGGGGGCAGCTATGTTGTGATGCTGAAGTTTGAGGTCAGAGGAGAATAAGTAACTCAGTGGTTCTCAGCCTGGGGGTCGCGACCCCTAGGGGGGTCGTTGGGCCATTTTCGTGGGGTCGCAAAGCTCCCTTGGTTGACCCCGCCCCTGCCAAAATGGCTGCCAACCCTTGCTGTTTGGGCAAGGGAGGGCTGCCCAGCTCCCACGCCTTTCCGAGTTCGGAAGGGCACGCGGGCGAGGCGGAGGGCTGCCCTCACAGCCTTGCCATGAGGGCTCATCGCTGAGCCTGGAACCCCAGGTCTCAGCGGTGGCCGGGACAGCTTTTGCACAATTAAAACTTGTGCGCCAGCTGCGCCCATACCTTGGGAAGTCGGATCTGGCAACGGTGGTCCACGCTCTTGTTACATCCCGATTAGATTACTGCAACGTGCTCTACGTGGGGTTGCCTTTGAAGACTGTTCGGAAACTCCAACTAGTCCAGCGAGAAGCAGCCAGATTGCTCACCGGAGCGTCATACAGGGAGCATACCACCCCCCTGTTGTGTCAGCTCCACTGGCTGCCAATCCAGTTCCGAGCACAATTCAAAGTGCTGGTTTTGACCTACAAAACCCTATACGGCTCCGGCCCAGTGTATCTGTCCAAACGTATCTCCCTCTACGTCCCGCCTCAGAGTTTAAGATCTTCTGGGGAGGCCCTGCTCTTAACCCTGCTTCTATCACAAGTGAGGTTGGCAGGGACGAGGAGCAAGGCCTTCTCGGTGGTGGCCCCCCACCTGTGGAATTCGCTCCCCGGGGAAATTAGATCAGCGACATCACTCCTTTCCTTCAGGAAAAAACTGAAAATATGGATTTAGGACCAGGCATTCGGACAATCGTGCAGATAAAGAAAGGACTTTGAGAATGGCCAGGAAATTACTAATGGAATGGAATTTGGAACTCTGAAAGACTTACGCTGAGCATGTGAATAGTTTTTATATGATGTGATGTATATTGATTGTTATGATTGTTTTAACTGTGATTATTGTTTTAACTATGGTTTTGTACAGTATGTATAATTTTTGTACAGGCATCGAATTGTGCCTTTTGTAAGTCGCCCTGAGTCCCCCCTTGGGGGTTGAGAAGGGCAGGGTAAAAGTACCCGAAATAAATGAATAAATAAATAAATAAGGGCAGCCTTTCTGCCCACTCCCCATGCCTTTCCGAATTCGGAAGGGCGCGGGGCTAGGTGGAGGGAAATGTAGCCAGATGAAGCATCATTTGGAATCAAGTTAAGTTCTCGTTTGTTTTCATGGATTTTGCTGAACTTTATCCTGGACTATTTCGCTTCTTTCACAGCACGTTGACCTTTGTCTGCCTGTCTTCCCAAGACATTTGCAGGGTTTTTTTTGGAGGCAACACTGATGGAATGAACACAGACAAAACACAATACCAACACAAACATCCCAATTGTCTGGCTAGAACCTATTTCTCCATACATGTGGGCATCAGCAATGGAGGAGAAAATAAGGATCAGAGCAAGGATGGGCTCAGAAATGCGATTTTATTTATTTATTTATTTGTCGTATCAGGGCAACCAGTCAATTATATTACATTTCTAACACAACAAAGCAAACAAACAGACAAAATACAAAATTTGTGAGTTTGGTAGTTGATTAAATGTCCTTTGACCAGTAGCTGGCCACTTGGAGTGCTTCTGGTGTTGCCGCAAGAAGGTCCTCCATTGTGGATGTGGCAGGGCTCAGGTTGCATTGCAGCAGGTCACATTGCAGCAGCTCTTCTCCACACTCGCATGTCGTGGATTCCACTTTGTGGCCCCATTTCTTGAGGTTGGCTTTGCATCTCGTGGTGCCAGAGCGCAGTCTGTTCAGCGCCTTCCAAGTTGCCCAGTTTTCTGTGTGCCCAGGAGGGAATCTCTCATTTGGCACCAGCCATTGATTGAGGTTCTGGGTTTAAGCCTGCCACTTTTGGACTCTCACTTGCTGAGGTGTTCCAGCGAATGTCTCTGTAGATCTTAGAAAACTATTTCTAGATTTAAGTCGTTGACGTGCTGGCTGATACCCAAACAAGGGACATGAGAGAAGCCTCCTCGCAGGATTGCAAGACATCCAGGCGTACCCTGGGCAACGTCTTCGTAGACGGCTGATTCTCTCACCACAGAAGCGACCAGCATGCAAGCAAGCAAGAAATGTGATGATGTGAGATGAAACCAAGAAAATGCTGGTTTGACACCTAGATTGTATCGCAGTGATTACAGCCACCCTTTGCCGATACAACAATGCTAAGCTTACTTGTGGCATTAGATGGAGCCGAAGAGAAATAAACAAGCAATCCTAAGAGAGGGCATTTTATTCGAGGACTGCCTTAAGTGGGATTTAGAAAGTAATTTCATGTGTAATAAGCAGCTGAGGAAGAGGTGAGAATATACATTCTGAAATGTATGGCTGGCGTTTAATTACAACAGCCCATGGGAGAGAGCATTTAGAGAAAGTGTTTTTTTACATTTCATCAGTGTTCTCAAACCCATCAATACATCCTCGAAGACACCAACAGGGATTCACTGTGCACAGCTCTGCAGAAGCCAGGTCAATATATGTAATGTTTCAGAATCATCAATAAACTCTTTATGGTATTCAATATTGTAATTTCTGAATTCAACCACTGTCTTCCCAAGTGTCTCAACTTTCAGATTCTATCTCCCAAGATGTCTACCAACAGAAGAAGAAGAACTTTGCACCGGGACTGTGGCGCAGCTGGCATTAAGATCATTACTGACCATATATAAGTTGTGCTCCTCCCTGAGTCCCCTGCGGGGTGAGAAGGGCGGAAAACAAATATATATATATATATATATATATATATATATATATATATATATATATATAGTTTGGGAGACACAGTAGTCTTGGTTAGACACACCTGGAATATTGTGTCCAATTTTGGGTACCACAATTCAAGAGAGATATTGACAAGCTGGAATGTGTCCAGAGGAGGGCGACTAAAATGATCAAGGGTCTGGAGAACAAGCCCTATGAGGAGCAGCTTAAGGAGCTGGGCATGTTTAGCCTGAAGAAGAGAAGGCTGAGAGGAGATATGATAGCCATGTATAAATATGTGAGAGGAAGCCACAGGGAGGAGGGAGCAAGCTTGTTTTCTGCTTCCCTGGAGACTAGGACGTGGAACAATGGCTTCAAACTACAAGAGAGGAGATTCCATCTGAACACGAGGAAGAACTTCCTGACTGTGAGAGCCGTTCAGCAGTGGAACTCTCTGCCCCGGAGTGTGGTGGAGGCTCCTTCTTTGGAAGCTTTTAAACCGAGTGTGCCGGTGTGCCTGGGGGCTATAGCTCTTAGTGAAAGAGGCATGGACATGACATCTTTCCCCCAGGGGATTGCTTCTTGCCCTCCTTTAGGAAACTGGAACTCTCAAAGACCCGAACAGTGTAGATAACTCAAAATAGGTTTTATTGTTCACAAAGAGTTATCCCTTTAAGGTAATAAGCTGAAAGTTTCAAAGGGGTGAAGAAAAATGTACATTACAGTCTCTGGTTGTCTTGGGTCCAAGGAGTTTTGCAGCTGAGAAGCTATTCCAGGTCCCTCTTTCTCAATGGCTGTGAATGCCGGAGCATTCCACAACCCCAGTCCAAATGGCCTATGTGTGAAGACACAGGGTCTACCTCTGGTGCCAAAAGAACTGGTTTGAAGGCGCATGAGACTTCCCAACGTCGTTCAGATAGGTCTGAACATGAAGCATAAGTCTCAAGGGTAAGAATCTCAGAATTGGTGCTGAGAGGTAACTTAATCAAGGGCTTCAGAGCCAAGTCTCTCTCTCACGTCCATCTGATAGAATGTTTGATGGTGGAATGGAAAAGGAAACACTGTCCTGCTCTCTAGGAAGAGGTGGAGCCAAACAATTGAGCCGAGGAAGCAATATAACTGGTGCAAACAACATTGATTGACAGCTATAAATAACCAATCAATCCAACTATACATTTACAGGGTAAAAAGGCAAAATCAGGCATGATACTACAATTCAAATCTTGCAACTTACAGTTCTACATATAGGTGGCACCACTCACGCCGTCACACAGAGGCTAGATGGCCATCTGTCAGTGGTGATTTGAATGCAATATTTCTGCTTCTTGGCAGGGGGTTGGACTAGATGGCCCATGAGGTCTCTTCCAACTCTTTGATTCTATGATTCTAACACAAAACAAGATTTGCCCGTATTCTAGATCTACATAGTGATAGCCACTGAACAAATTAAACCTGATCTTCTGCCTTTATTTGTGATACTATCAAGGACCCGGCCAAATTCCCACTCGGAATCTCATAGGTACATGGAATCCAGACATCTCAATCATCAGCCAGAGGACAGTCAACTGAGCAGTAACTTATATTGGAAACCCACGAAAACTATCTATAATTCCATGATCTCTGCTTCTATCCAAAACATCCCACAGAATTTATTGCCTGTCGTCAAGCACTATACTCGTATTTTTATAGAGTTGAAAGAAGCCTCAAGGGCCATCTATTCCAGCCTCTTTGACATGTGGAAATGAACCCAACTTAAAACACCCCCGAGGGAAAGCTATGCAACCTCTGTTAAAAGCCATCCAACGAAGAAGAGTGTGCCTCAAAAGTGTTGTTACTGTTTTACTGACAGAGGTGGCATTTTATTTGAGGGCAAAGGAAGATCGAAAGAAGGGATGCACCTGAGAAGAAAGAAACTAATAATGGTGGCATATGACAAAAGTCATGTTGTTGTTTATTCGTTCAGTCGCTTCTGACTCTTTGTGACCCCACGTTTCTGACTCTTCGTGACCTCATGGATCAGCCCACGCCAGAGCTCCCTGTTGGCCGTCACCACCCCCAGCTCCTTCAAGGTCAATCCAGTCACTTCAAGGATGCCATCTATCCGTCTTGCCCTTGGTTGACCCCCTTCCCTTTTCCTTTATTTTCCCCAGCATCACTGTCTTCTCTAAACTTTCCTTTCTTCTCATGATGAGGCCAAAGTACTTCATCTTGGCCTCAAATATCCTTCCCTCCAATGAGCAGTTGGGCTTTATTTCCTGGAGGATGGACTGGTTGGATCTTCTGGCGGTCCAAGGCACTCTCAGCACTTTCCTCCAGCACCACAGTTCAAAAGCATCTATCCTCCTTCTCTCCACCTTCCTTATGGTCCAGCTCTCACATCCGTAGGTGACTATGGGGAATACCATTGCTTTGACTATGCGGTTCTTCGTTGCCAGTGTGATGTTTCTACTCTTTACTATTTTATCAAGATTGCTCTCCTCCCAAGAAGTAAGCGTCTTCTGATTTCCTGGCTGCAGTCTGCGTCTGCAGTAATCTTTGCACCTAGAAATACAAAGTCTGTTACTGCCTCCACGTTTTCTCCCTCTATTTGCCAATTATCAATCAGTCCGGTTGGCAGAATCTTGTTTTTTTTTTTAATGTTAAATGCAACCCAGCTTTTACACTTTCTTCTTTCACCTTGATTAGAAGGCTCCTCAGCTCCTCCTCTCTTTCAGCCATCAAAGTGATATCATCTGCATATCTAAGGTTGTTAATGTTTCTTCCAGCAATTTTTACCCCAGCCTTGCATTTGTACATCACATGATGTGTACATCACATGACGTGTTCTGCATACAAGTTAAAAAGGTTGGGTAAGAGCAGGGGTTTGAGGACCCCTGCTGTAAAAAGTCATATTTGGCTGGAAATAGCAACCTTCTTCAAGCCTCCACTAGTTATTTGTTGTGTATATAATTCAGATTGCTTACAGATTGCTCAGAGCCCACTCTGAGTACTCTCCAGAGTTGCAGTGGTCCCAATCTTCAAGAAGGGAAAAAAGGATGACCCAAACAACTACCGTCCGGTCAGCCTCACGTCGATACCGGGCAAGATTCTGGAAAAGATTGTTAAGGAAGCGGTCTGCAAACACTTGGAAACAAATGCGGTCATCGCTAATAGTCAACATGGATTTATCAAAAACAAGTCATGCCAGACTAATCTGATCTCTTTCTTCAATAGAGCTACAAGCTGGGTAGATGTGTGGAATGCCGTGGATGTAGCGTACCTGGATTTCAGTAAGGCCTTCGACAAGGTCCCCCATGACCTTCTGGCAAGGAAACTAGTCCAATGTGGGCGAGGCAAAACTACGGTGAGGTGGATCTGGAACTGGTTAAGCGGACGAACCCAGAGGATGTTTCACCCCAATGCTTCCTCTTCATCCTGGAAAGAAGTGACGAGTGGAGTGCCATCAGCAGAGTTCCGTCCTGGGCCCAGTCTTGTTCAACATCTTGATTCATGACTTAGATGAAGGACTGGAAGGCATGATCATCAAGTTTGCAGGCGACACCAAATTGGGAGGGAGAGTCAATACTCCAGAGGACAGGAGCAGAATTCAAAATGATCTTGACAGATTAGAGAGATGATTGGCCAAAACGAACAAAATGAAGTTCAACAGGGACAAATGCAAGATACTCCACTTTGGCAGAAAAAATGAAATGCAAAGAGACAGAATGGGGGACAATGCCTGGCTCGAGAGCAGTACGGGTGAAAAAGATCTTGTAGTCCTCGTGGACAACAAGTTAAACATGAGCCAACAATGTGATGCGGTGGCAAAAAAAGCCAATGGGATTTTGGCCTGCATCAATAGGAGCATAGTGTCTAGATCTAAGGAAGTCATGCCCCCCCATGCTCTATTCCGCCTTGGTTATATTCCAGACCACACCTGGAATATTGTGTCCAATTCTGGGCAACACATTTGGAGAGAGATATTGACAAGCTGAAATGTGTCCAGAGGAGGGCGACTAAAATGATCAAGGGTCTGGAGAACAAGCCCTATGAGGAGCGGCTTAAGGAGCTGGGCATGTTTAGCCCGAAGAAGAGAAGGCTAAGAGGAGATATGATAGCCATGTATAAACATGTGAGAGGAAGCCACAGGGAGGAGGGAGCAAGCTTGTTTTCTGCTGCCCTGGAGACTAGGACGCAATGGAACAATTTTTTTATTTGTTGTGTCAGGACAACCAGTCAAATTATATTACATTTCTAACTGAACAAAGCAAACAAACAGACAAAATACAACATTTGTGAGTTTGGTAGTTGATTAAATGTCCTTTGCCCAGTATCTGATCACTTGGAGTGCTTCTGGTGTTGCTGCAAAAAGGTCCTCCATTGTGCATGTGGCAGGGCTCAGGTTGCATTGCAGCAGGTGGTCAGTGGTTTGCTCTTCTCCACACTCACATGTCGAGGATTCCACTTTGTAGCCCCATTTTTGAAGATTGGCTCTGCATCTCGTGGTGCCAGAGCGCAGTCTGTTCAGCGCCTTCAAAGTCGCCCAGTACTCTGTGTGCCCAAGGGGGAGTCTCTCATTTGGTATCAGCCATTGGTTGAGGTTCTGGGTTTGAGCCTGCCACTTTTGGACTCTCGCTTGCTGAGGTGTTCCAAGCGACCAGCATGCAATGGAACAATGGCTTCAAACTACAAGAGAGGAGATTCCATCTGAACATGAGGAAGAACTTCCTGACTGTGAGAGCCGTTCAGCAGTGGAACTCTCTGCCCCGGAGCGTGGTGGAGGCTCCTTCTTTGGAAGCTTTGAAACAGAGGCTGGATGGCCATCTGTCAGGGGTGCTTTGAATGCAATATTCCTGCTTCTTGGCAGAATCGGGTTGACTGGATGGCCCATGAGGTCTCTTCCAATTCTTTGATTCTATACAAAATAAATAAATAAATACTGCATTTTATTACTGTATATGTGTGTATTGGTTTGCAGTTTTTAAAACTCTTTGTTGTGGGAGAGGCAGCAGGCCATGTGGTGAGGTGTGGACTTGTTAGGCTGTTAGGAATGGTGAGAGCTGAAGTCCAAAACATGCCTGCTTTAGACCTCCTCCTGAATCCTAAGCATGTAGACTTGGCTCTTTTTGCAGAAGCACTTCTTGACGAAGTACAGTAACCACGGACAACCTTTTGAAGATGCTGACTTTCAAGAAGTCATTCTGAGCAGTGAACTCAAGAGTCCAGGTGGTTTGCAGTGGAGTTCATAACTATTTAGAAGAGTTTCTTGAGAAAGCGTTGATGGATGCCTCACATCTGAACTCACACACTAATGGATACACCTCTTCGTAGCTCCATTTCCTCAAAGCAATTTTTTCTTGACAGTAAGTGCAAAGCAGTTTTCAAGCATGAATTATTTCTGTTTAGAGACTGTCCGTATACTGGATTTGTGGAGGGAATAAGCAAGTGTGCATTACATACACACTGCTCAGTCTGTGATCCAAAGGGAGAAGAACATCACGGATTTTGTATTGTCGAAGGTTTTCATGGCTGGAATCACTAGGTTCTTGTGGGTTTTTTCGGGCTATAGAGCCATGTTCTAGAGGCATTTCTCCTGACGTTTCGCCTGCATCTATGGCAAGCATCCTCAGAGGTTGAGAAGGAGGATGCTTGCCATAGATGCAGGCGAAACGTCAGGAAAAATGCCTCTAGAACATGGCTCTATAGCCCGAAAAAACCCACAAGAACCTAGTAATCACGGATTTTATTACAGCTCACTTAAAGGCAAGAACAGGCAAGGCTAAAAGCAAGACATTTACAGAAACACAACCATTCTGAGACCCCCAAAACATCCACATTGCAACTAATAAATCATATATAGATTGAACACCAATCTTAGGGATCATTGAGGAGACATCAGAGTAGTACATGAACAGACCAGTGATGAAGATATATCGGAACTACAATCCACATTTGTCCATTCCTGCATTGGATGTTTTCAGCTAAAGTGAAGGGAACATAGACTGGACAGAAACCACTCATAGAATCATAGAATCAAAGAGTTGGACAAGCTGGAATGTGTCCAGAGGAGGGCGACTAAAATGATCAAGGGTCTGGAGAACAAGCCCTATGAGGAGCAGCTTAAGGAGCTGGGCATGTTTAGCCTGAAGAAGAGAAGGCTGAGAGGAGACATGATAGCTATGTATAAATATGTGAGAGGAAGTCATAAGGAGGAGGGAGCAAGCTTGTTTTCTGCTTCCTTCGAGACTAGGACGCGGAACAATGGCTTCAAACTACAAGAGAGGAGATTCCATCTGAACACGAGGAAGAACTTCCTGACTGTGAGAGCCGTTCAGCAGTGGAACTCTCTGCCCCGGAGTGTGGTGGAGGCTCCTTCTTTAGAAGCTTTTAAACAGAGGCTGGATAGCCATCTGTCAGGGGTGATTTGAATGCAATATTCCTGCTTCTTGGCAGGGGGTTGGACTGGATGGCCCATGAGGTCTCTTCCAACTCTTTGATTCTATGATTCTTCTACACGCAGGCTATAGAGCTGCTCTGTTATTTGAAGTCTTCTTTTAGCACGATGCTTCCCATGAATCAGCTGTCAAGAAGAGCTAGATATGCTTAAGCGTTGCTTTCGTCAAGTGCCAAGTTGGGCATTGCACATTTCAGGGCAGTCTTGATGTTCTCTTTTCTTTCTCTTGTTTTGCTGTTCCTGCCACACTTTTTCACGTCCGTCACTCCTTGTTCAATAACATGCCTTGGCAGCAATGACTTGCGCCACCCGTTTAAAATCTTTCTTTTTCATGACGGCTCAATATTTCTGAGTTTCTTTTAATCCTGTCTGCCGGGTTGAACAGCGGCAGGCCCACGTTCCTGGGGAGAAACAAAAGATAGCGACTCCGTCTCGCTGGCTGTTTATTGACCTCCGTCTCTTTAGAGCCGCAGAGGAGCCCATTGATTGCCTCCAAATCCTTTTGTGAAGGAACCTGCGTCTAACAAGCCACGGTTCAGCTTGACACCGTTTTATTCGGGCAGCATTGATGCATCAGATTTACTGCTGGAGAATCAAGGGGAATTGGGGAGAAAAAGAAGTCTTGCAGTCCGACGCCTGAAGATAGCTAGATTATATTAACATTAACTGAGATGTTTTGAAATGAAGTTAAATCAATGGGTGGTTTAGAAACCCAACAACAAAGCTTCATTGTGTGTCTTCGATCTTCTTGTGACCTTCATCAAATCACAAAAGGACAATGGCAAACCTCTCTGAACAAATCTTGCCATCAAATGCTAACCAAGGTGGCAATAACACATCCCTGTTTGACACCGGATTCCACCTAAAATGGGTCACTTTGGGAGCCGTTGCTGTCCAAGACTGTTGCCATCATGTCATCATGGAGGAGCCAAAGGATGTTCACAAATTTTATGCTGGGGAAAATGGAAGGAAAAAGGAAGAGGGGCCGACCAAGGGCAAGATGGATGGATGGCATCCTTGATTGACCTTGAAGGAGCTGGGGGTGGTGACGGCCGACAGGGAGCTCTGGCATGGACTGGTCCATGAAGTCACAAAGAGTCGGAAGCAACTGAACGAATGAACAACAAAGTCCACCAACATGTGATGTATGTATTAGATAAGATTTCATGGACCATCAAACAGCACTACAAATATCTTCAGTAGAATGATTGGAGTCCCCGGTGGCGCAGTGGGTTAAACCCCTGTGCTGACAGGACTGAAGACTGACAGGTTGCAGGTTCGAATCCGGGGAGAGGCGGATGAGCTCCCTCTATCAGCTCCAGCTCCTCATGCGGGGACATGAGAGAAGCCTCCCACAAGGATGATAAAAACATCAAATCATCCGGGCGTCCCCTGGGCAACGTCCTTGCAGACGGCAAATTCTCTCACAACAGGAGCAGTCGCTCCTGACACGAAAAAAAAAAACAACAACAAAAAACCAAATTTGTTAGGGCACCTCTGTTAATGATTATAACTGTGTAAATGTCAAGACATTTCTACGCATGCCCGAACCAGTGGACTTCTGCTATAAATATTGTAACCTGTCTGACTTCTGTGCGCTTCAGATATTATTTCTGAACGTCCTATCAACCTTGATAGTAAATATGCCTGAAATCAATTGCTGTCTCCATCTCCTTCCTACTTGATTGTGCTCTAAATGATCTCGGGTAAAGTATGTTCCGCAACACCCCAACTTTATTCTCCATCTTCATCGCTATGATACTTCACCTTGTTGATGGGAAGCTTCCCACCAGAGTGGAAATCATCTATCGGACAGATGGCAAGCTGTTTAACCTCAGCAGACTGAAAGTTCTATAACAACATCTGTTATAGAACTCCAGTATGCTGATGACAACATCGTCTGTGCGTATTCAGAAGAAGATCTACAAGCCACTCTAAACACCTTTGCAGAAGTATATGAAAAGCTCGGCCTGTCATTGAACATTGAAAAAACCAAGGTGCTATTCCAGCAGACACCAGCCAACCCCTCTCCAATGCCAGAGATACAGCTTAATGGTGTAACATTACAAAATGTTGACCATTTCCGCTCGCTTGGCAGCCACCTCTCCACCAAAGTCAACATCGACACTGAAATACAACACCGCCTGAGCTCTGCGAGCGCAGCATTTTTCCAAATGAAGCAGAGAGTGTTTGAGGACCGGGACATCCATAGGTATACCAAGGTGCTTGTTTATAGAGCTATTATCCTCCCAACCCTGCTATATGCCTGTGAGACGTGGACTGTCTACAGACACCACATGCAACTCCTGGAACGATTCCATCAGCGCTGCCTCCGGAAAATCTTGCAAATCTCTTGGAAAGACAGGCGGACAACCGTCATCATGCTGGAAGAAGCAAAGACCACCAGCATTGAAGTGATGGTCCTCCGCCATCAACTCCATTGGACCAGCCACGTTGTCCGGATGCCTGACCACCGTCTCCCAAAGCAGTTGCTCTACTCCGAACTCAAGAACGGAAAAGGGAATGTTGGTGGGCAGGAAAAGAGATTTAAAGATGGGCTCAAAGCCAACCTTAAAAACTCTGGCATAGACACTGAGAACTGGGAAGCCCTGGCCCTTGAGCACTCCAGCTGGAGGTCAGCTGTGACCAGCAGTGCTGCAGAATTTGAAGAGGCACGAATGGAGGGCGAAAGAGAGAAATGTGCCAAGAGGAAGGCCCGTCAAGCCAACCCTGACCGGGACCACCTTCTATCTGGAAACCGATGCCCTCACTGCGGGAGAAGATGCAGATCAAGAATAGGACTCCACAGTCACCTATGGACCCACCGCCAGGACACTACACTTGGAGAACCATCATCCTTGGACTACGAGGGATCGCCTAAGTAAGTAAGTAAGTAAGTAAGTAAGGAACCTACGGACCCACCTTGAAAAATTATCCTTCTCAGACGAGGGATCGCCTAAGTAAGAAAGTAAGAAAGTAGTTTCCAAAACATCTCACTACCTCTGAAGATTCCTGCCATAGATGCAGGCAAAATGTCAGGAGAGAATGCTTCGAGAACATGGCCATATAGCCCGAAAAACCTACAACAACCCAAATCTTGCCACCATAAGTCGGAAATGACTCAAAGGCACCCAACAACAAACATCAGAGGGAAACAAGCATCAGATTCTCTCCCCCTAGTTTTTTCCCCTTTTCCAATTATACACAAGCAAATGAGCACTGCTAAAAATACACATGTTTGAAGGATGCTACTGATATGCTTTCGGCAACGAGGAAAATGTATACAAATGCATATATTAAGGTAAACGCAGAGCAAAATGCATATATTAGGGAAAGCGCCTACTCATATATATGCTTGAATTCCTGTGTGGGAAGACCAAAAAAAAAAAAGGAAAGTGCTCATGAACCAAAATAGAGCTTGAGCAGCTGAAGTTATTTGTGGAAATATGAGAAATGTACCAAAAGGAGATTGTGACATATTTTCTAGTTTTCTAATGGTGGATTGGAAGTAGGCCTGACTAAAGCTAAATTTGTATTGCTGCAACACCACTTGCAAATAGAAAATGTGGAACTAGCTAGCATCTTTTTAAAAAAATCTAATTATTCAGAATACATATAAATAGTACATACATAATGTCAGTTATTCAAATCACACAGAACTAATGTTAGCTAGCGTCTTAATTCATTGTCACAAAAACACATCATGCAGGTCTTCTCAGTCTTACAGAATTGAAATAAATAAATAAATAATAGCACATAGATCTCATTTGCTGTGACATACTGTGTTTTTGTGTCAGTAAAATAATAATAATAATAATAATAATAATAATAATAATTTATTTATCGTGTCATCAGCAACCATACCATTGTATTACATTTCTAACAGAACAAAATAAACAGACAGATAAAAAAAAGCACAAATTTTGCAAACTTGGTAGTTGATTAAATGTCCTTTGACCAGCATCTGGCCACTTGGAGTGCCTCTGACGTTACTATAAGAAGGTCCTCCCTTGTGCATGTGGCAGGGCTCAGGTTGCATTGCAGCAAGTGGTCAGTGGTTTGCTCTTCTCCGCACTCACATGTCGAGGATTCCACTTTGTAGCCCCATTTCTGAAAGTTGGCTCTGCATCTCGTGGTGCCAGAGCGCAGTCTGTTCAGCGCCTTCCAAGTCGCCCAGTCTTAGGTGTGCCGAGGAGGGAGTCTCTCATCTGGTATCACCCACTGATTGAGGTGCTGGGTTTGAGCCTGCCACTTTTGGACTCTCGCTTGCTGAGGTGTTCCAGCAAGTGTCTCTGTAGATCTAAGAAAACTATTTCTTGATTTAAGTCATTGACGTGCTGGCTGATACCCAAACAGGGGATGAGCTGGAGATGGCTTTAGCCTATAAAGCCCTAAACGGTTCTGGCCCCACTTACCTCTCCGAACGCATCTCCACCTATGAACTGACTAGGACATTAAGATCGTCTGGGGAGGCCCTGCTCTCGGTCCCGCCTGCGTCACAGGTGCGCTTGGCGGGGACGAGAGACAGGGCCTTCTCAGTGGTGGCCCCTCGGCTATGGAATGCCTTGCCGACAGACATCAGACAGGCACCTTCGTTGCTGGCGTTTCGGAGAAAGGTTAAGACCTGGCTTCATGAACAGGCGTTTGGTTGAACAGTGCAATCAATCAAAGAAGACGGTAAATGGAACATAGGAATGGCACAAGGATTATGAGAACGGATCTGATTTCACTGAGGCGTTATGTTGTGTGTGTTGATTGTCCTGTTCTGTTATGTTAACTGTTGTGGATTGATGTTGTTGATCCTGTTTGTTGCACTTGTTGCATTTTAATTGCACTGACACTATTAATAATTTGTACCATGTAAACCGCATAGAGTCACCTGTCTGGGCTGAAATACGCGGTATAGAAATAAAGCAAATAAAGCAAATAAATGTCTCTGCCTTGGTCCTTTCACTATTGGCTGCTACTTCCAACCTTAAGAAATGGGGCCACAAAGTGGAATCCACGACATGCGAGTGAGGAGAAGAGCAAACCACTGACCACTTGCTGCAATGCAACCTGAGCCCTGCCACATGCACAATGGAGGACCTTCTTATAGTAACACCAGAGGCACTCCAAGTGGCCAGATACTGGTCAAAGGACATTTAATCAACTACCAAACTCACAAATTTTGTATTTTGTCTGTTTGTTTGCTTTGTTCTGTTAGAAATGTAATATAATTGACTGGTTGCCCTGACACGACAAATAAATTGAATGCTTGCTGTATATATGTTGTGCTCTGCCTTGAGTCCCCTGTGGGTGAGAAGGGCGGAATATAAATGTTTAGAATGAATAAATAATATACTATTATAATACGGATGTTCTCAGTATAACATGAACGCCTGCCTCATAGAATCATAGAATCAAAGAGTTGGAAGAGACCTCATGGGCCATCCAGTCCAACCCCCTGCCAAGAAGCAGGAATATTGCATTCAAATCACCCCTGACAGATGGCCATCCAGCTTCTGCTTAAAAGCTTCCAAAGAAGGAGCCTCCACCACACTCCGGGGCAGAGAGTTCCACTGCTGAACGGCTCTCACAGTCAGGAAGTTCTTCCTAATGTTCAGATGGAATCTCCTCTCTTGTAGTTTGAAGCCATTGTTCCGCGTCCTAGTCTCTAAGGAAGCAGAAAACAAGCTTGCTCCCTCCTCCCTGTGGCTTCCTCTCACATATTTATACATGGCTACCATATCTCCTCTCAGCCTTCTCTTCTTCAGGCTAAACATGCCCAGTTCCCTAAGCCGCTCCTCATAGGGCTTGTTCTCCAGACCCTTGATCATTTTAGTCGCCCTCCTCTGGACACATTCCAGCTTGTCAATATCTCTCTTGAATTGTGGTGCCCAGAATTGGACACAATATTCCAGATGTGGTCTAACCAAAGCAGAATAGAGGGGTAGCATTACTAGAATAGAGGGGTAGCATTACTCATCTCATCTATGGGAAGGCAACACTCTCCAGTCAGTCCTAATGACAGACCAAGGTGATAGTAAAAGGCAAACAACTTTCTGCATCTGCTGGGTCTAAATTATTGAAGTCTTTATGAATATGCATCCCGCCTGTCTTCAGTTCCTTCGGCTGCAGGCATTTCCTGTTCCTTCTGCACTTTTAAAGCAATCAATCTCTGCTGCTTCTTCTTTTCTATCGCATCTAGAGATGCCTGTACGTGGATCAGAAGCAGAAGTGGAGATAAGGTGCACTCACAGCACTTAGAGAGGTATGGAGCAGGGAGGGTGACTTGGACAAGGTCAGTTTGCCTTGCTCATTTGTTGTAAGCAGGAACTCAAGGTGTCATTCAAGGCTTGTTTGATGAGGTTTTGTCTAGACTGAGAGCCTTGCTGAGGAATGAGTGAACAGAACTTGGAAAATCTGGTGCTAGGGATAGGACTATGATGGCTTCGAGACCCCACGGTTTGTAGTCCAAAATAGGCCTAAATACCCTGAAGCCAAAAAAAAAAAAACCCAAAGAAAAAGAAAACCAAGAAGGCAAAATGGTTGTCTGCTGAGACACTGGAAGTAGCCCAAGAAAGGAGGAAAGCAAAAGGAAACAGGGATAATAAGGGGAGATATGCCCAGTTAAATGCGCAATTCTAGAGGTTAGCCAGAAGAGATAAGGAACTATTTTTAAATAAGCAATGCATGGAAGTGGAAGAAGACAACAGAATAGGAAGGACAAGAGACCTCTTCCAGAAAATTAGAAGCATTGGAGGTAAATTTCAGGCAAAAATTGGTATGATAAGAAACAAAGATGGCAGAGACCTAACAGAAGCTGAAGAGATCAAGAGAAGGTGGCGAGACTATACAGAAGATCTGTATAGGAAGGATAATAATATTGAGGATAGCTTTGACGGTGTGGTGAATGAATTAGAACCAGACATCCTGAGGAGTGAGGTTGAATGGGCCTTAAGAAGCATTGCTAACAACAAGGCAGCAGGAGACGACGGGATCCCAGCTGAACTGTTTAAAATCTTAAAAGATGATGCTGTCAAGGTGATGCATATCATATGCCAGCAAATATGGAAAACACAAGAATGGCCATCAGACTGGAAAAAATCAACTTATATCCCCATACCAAAAAAGGGAAATGCGAAAGACTGCTCAAACTTCCGTACAGTGGCCCTTATTTCTCATGCCAGTAAGGTAATGCTCAAGATCCTGCAAGGAAGGCTCCAGCAATACATGGAGTGAGAGTTGCCAGATGTTCAAGCTGGGTTTAGAAAAGGCAGAGGAACGAGAGACCAGATTGCCAATATCCGCTGGATAATGGAGAAAGGCAGGGAGTTTCAGAAAAACATCTATTTCTGCTTTATTGACTATTCTAAAGCCTTTGACTGTGTGGATCATAATAAATTGTGGCAAGTTCTTGGTGTGATGGGCATCCCAAGCCCCCTCCCCTCTCTCCTGAGGAATCTGTACAAGGACCAAGTAGCAACAGTCAGAACTGACCACGGAACAGACTGGTTCAAGACTGGGAAAGGCGTACGGCAAGGCTGCATCCTCTCACCCAACCTTTTTAACTTGTATGCAGAACACATTATGCGATGTGCGGGGCTGGATGAATGCAAAGCTGGGGTGAAAATTGCTGGAAGAAACATTAACAATCTCAGATATGCAGATGACACCACTCTGATGGCTGAAAGCGAGGAGGAGCTGAGTAGCTTTCTAATCAAGGTGAAAGAAGAAAGCGCAAAAGCCGGGTTGCAGCTAAACATCAAAAAAACCAAGATTATGGCAACAAGAATGATTGACAACTGGAAAATAGAGGGAGAAAACGTGGAGGCCGTGACAGACTTTGTATTTCTAGGTGCAAAGATTACTGCAGATGCAGACTGTGGCCAGGAAATCAGAAGACGCTTACTTCTTGGGAGGAGAGCAATGTCCAGTCTCGATAAAATCGTAAAGAGTAGAGACATCAGACTGGCAACCAAGATCCATTGCCTAGTCAAAGCCATGGTATTCCCTGTAGTCACCTACGGATGTGAGAGCTGGACCTTAGGGAAGGCTGAGCGAAGGAAGATCGATGCTTTTGAGCTGTGGCGTTGGAGGAAAGTTCTGAGAGTGCCTTGGACTGCGAGAAGATCCAACCAGTCCATCCTCCAGGAAATAAAACCCGACAGCTCACTGGAGGGAAGGATACTAGAGACAAAGTTGAAGTACTTTGGCCCCATCATGAGGAGACAGGAAAGCCTAGAGAAGACAATTATGCTGGGGAAAGTAGAAGGAAAAAGGAAGAGGGGCCGACCAAGGGCAAGATGGATGGATGGCATCCTTGAAGTGACTGGACTGACCTTGAAGGAGCTGGGGGTGGTGACGGCTGACAGGGAGCTCTGGCGTGGGCTGGTCCATGAGGTCACGAAGAGTCGGAGACGACTGAACGAATGAACAACAACAAACCCTGAAGCCACCAAATCCTGCTCTTGGGAACTAAGTGGAATCATATAACAAGATGAGAACCCCCAGGGCCATCCAGCCCAACCCCCTGTCATGAAGCAGTTAAAGCCAATGTGCTTCTAGGCTGCATCAATAGGAGTATAGTGTCTTGATCGAGAGAAGTCCTATCTGCTTTGGTCAGACCTCACCTGGAATAACAATCTGCCATATTCAGTTCTGGGCAAAGCAATGCAAGGAGATGGACAAGCTGGAAAGTGTCCAGAGAAGGGCAATCAAAATGGTCAAAGATTTGGAAACCAAGCCTTATGAGGAATGACTGAAGGAGCTGAGGGTGTGTAGCTTGGAGAAAAGAAGGCAGAGAGGGAACATGAGAGCCATGTTTAAATGCTTGAAAGGATTCCAATTGAAGATGGAGCAGCTTTCTTTTCTGCAGTTCTGGAGACACCATGGAGCACTGGATTGCAATTGCAGGAAAAGAAATTCCACCCAAACATTAGAAAGAAATTCCTGATAGTTAGAGCTTTTTGGCGGTGGAATGTGCTGCTGACTTGGAGTCTGGTAGAGTCTTCTTCTCTGGAGGTTTTTAAGCAGAGGCTGGATGGCCATCTATCAGGGGTGCTCACAGGTTGGTCCTCCCAAATGTTGGTCCTCCCAGTGTTTTGGGCTAGAATTTCCAGAATCCGTAACTGTTGTCCAAGTTGGTAAGGGCTTCGGAGATTTGAAGTCTTTTGGAGGACGAAAGCGTGGAAATTCCTGAAGAAAGCTTTGACAAGAGAGATATTGACAAGCTGGAATGCGTCCAGAGGAGGGCGACTAAAATGATCAAGGGTCTGGAGAACAAGCCCTATGAGGAGCGGCTTAGGGAACTGGGCATGTTTAGCCTGAAGAAGAGAAGGCTGGGAGGAGATATGATAGCCATGTATAAATATGTGAGAGGAAGCCACAGGGAGGAGGAGGGAGCAAGCTTGTTTTCTGCTTCCTTGGAGACTAGGACGCGGAACAATGGCTTCAAACTACAAGAGAGGAGATTCCATCTGAACATGAGGAAGAACTTCCTGACTGTGAGAGCCGTTCAGCAGTGGAACTCTCTGCCCCGGAGTGTGGTGGAGGCTCCTTCTTTGGAAGCTTTTAAGCAGAGGCTGGATGGCCATCTGTCAGGGGTGATTTAAATGCAATATTCCTGCTTCTTGGCAGAATGGGGTTGGACTGGATGGCCCATGGGGTCTCTTCCAACTCTTTGATTCTATGATTCTATGACAGATGGAGAAGGAGACAACAGAAGGATGCAGTGGGTTAACTGTTCAGTATGATTCTCAAAGGGCTTGTTAATGAGACTAAAACTGTAGAAATTACCCTGGCCTACTCCGCAACATGGCTTTTGAGGTCAAACGCCTGAAAAGCTTTGAGGATTCTTCTCCAAAGTCACTCATTCCCACGGAGATCCATTGACGTCAGTAGATTCACCACAAATAGTCACAGTGGGATGGATTGGCTGAGGATGCCTGCCTGAGGCATGGTATCTATTACTGTGGCAACAGACTGTGTGTTGTGTGTGTGTGTGTGTGTGTTAGAGACTAGGACTGCACTTAGAATCATAACATCAGAAAATTGGAGAAGATCCCCAAGGCTATCCAGTCCAACCCTTTTTGCAAGGCAGAAAGACATGAGGTAAGCATTCCTAACAGATGGCCATCTAGTCTCTGCTTAAATACTACAAGTGTGTGAAATCCAAAAATCTGTTTCGCTTCAAAATACAAAATTCTGATGGCCTCTGTTTCGTTTTTCTAAAAGTTCTGTTTCAAATCCGAAATTCCGAAATGTTGTTATAATTTCGCTTCGTTGTTCCGCCCGTTTGCGCCAGTGGAAACACTTCCAAGGCTTGTGTCTCCATCATTTTTATGGCTATCAGAATGAAACTTGCTACACTTGTAGGACACATTTACTACTGTAAGATCCCTAAGTTTCAAAACATTTCGCTCATCTAGTGATTTTTGGGAAATTTTTAAAATGTTTACAAATAACATGACAAAAAAAAAACCTACAAGAGTGATCCCCTTGACTTTCTCTACAATGTGACAACATAACAAAGGCATAATCAAACCTTGACATTACCATTTAATATAAGGAACATAGTTTTACTACACCTCTGTATATCATGAGATTTAAGCATTGGTGTACACTGTAAATCCTGGAACCAAATCTCAGCAGATATTGAGGGCCACTGTATTTTACTTTAAGAGATTCAATTTTTATATACTTGGTACCTAGGCATGCACTAATTAGTACATCTGGCTCTTCGTATCCATGGATTTAACCATTTGATATTTTAAAAAAATGTGGATTTATATACCTACTTTATATTCCCAGGGCCATGTAAATCTTTCTTGGGCAAAAAGGGGCTGCAAGTTGAAAAGGTTTACTTACTTAGGCGATCCCTCGCTTTCCGAGGATGATTGTCTTCCAATATTCTTGTGGGTCCGTATGTGGCTGTGGAGCCCTATTCTTGCTCTGCATCTTCTTCCGCAGTGAGGGCATTGGTTTCCAGGTGGAAGGCGGTCTCGGCCGGGGTTGGCTTGACGCGCCTTTCTCTTGGCACGTTTCTCTTTTTCACCCTCCACTCGTGCCTCCTCAAATTCTGCAGCACTGCTGGTCACAGCTGACCTCCAGCTGGAGTGGTCAAGGGCCAGGGCTTCCCAGTTCTCACTGTCTATGCCAGAGTTTTTAAGGTTGGCTTTGAGCCCATCTTTAAATCTCTTTTCCTGTCCACCAACCTTCCGTTTTCCGTTCTTGAGTTCGGAGTACAGCAGCTGCTTTGGGAGACGGTGGTCAGGCATCCGGACAACATGGCCGGTCCAGCGGAGTTGGTGACGGAGGACCATCGCTTCAATGCTGGTGGTCTTTGCTTCTTCCAGCACGCTGACGTTTGTCCGTTTGTCTTCCCAAGAGATTTGCAGGATTTTCCGGAGGCAGTGCTGATGGAATCGTTCCAGGAGTTGCATGTGACGTCTGTAGACAGTCCACGTCTCACAGGCATAGAGCAGGGTTGGGAGGACAATAGCTTTATAAACAAGCACCTTGGTATCCCTACGGAAGGTTTAAGACCACACCTGGAATATTGTGTCCAATTCTGGGCACCACAGTTCAAGAGAGATATTGACAAGCTGGAATGTGTCTAGAAGAGGGCGACTAAAATGATCAAGGGTCTGGAGAACAAGCCCTATGAGGAGCGGCTTAAGGAGCTGGGCATATTTAGCCTGAAGAAGAGAAGGATGAGAGGAGATATGATAGCCATGTATAAATATGTGAGAGGAAGCCACAAGGAGGAGGGAGCAAGCTTGTTTTCTGCTTCCCTGGAGACTAGGACATGAAACTACAAGAAAGGAGATTCCATCTGAACATGAGGAAGAACTTCCTGACTGTGAGAGCCGTTCAGCAGTGGAACTCTCTGCCCCAGAGTGTGGTGGAGGCTCCTCCTTCTTTGGAAGCTTTTAAACAGAGGCTGGATGGCCATCTGTCAGGGGTGATTTGAATGCAATATTCCTGCTTCTTGGCAGGGAGTTGGACTGGATGGCCCATGAGGTCTCTTCCAACTCTTTGATTCTATGATTCTAAGAGGCTCTGCTCCATATTATGATCCCTACATGACTCATGTTCTATACCTGAGTTTCAGTAAAATATACAATGACCAAGATATCAGGTGCTGTGTTCCACCATTGCCTTTTCTGTCCCTCTTAGACAGCGTTTCTCAACCTGGGGGTTGGCACCCCTGGGGGATGGGTCATGGCGAGTGTCAGAGGGGTCGCCAAAGACCATTAGAAAGCACAGTATTTTCTGTTGGTCAGGGGGGGTTCTGTGTGGGAAGGTTGGTCCAGTTCTATTGTTGGTGGGGTTCAGAATGCTAGTTGATTGTAGGTGAACTACAAATCACAGCACCTACAACTCCCAAATGTCAAGGTCTATTTTCCCCAAACTCCACCAGTGTTCACATTTGGGCATATTGAGGATTCATGCCAAGTTGGGTCCAGATCCATCATTGTTTGAGTCCATAGTGCTCTCTGGATGTAGGTTCAAGTACAAGTTGACTTCATTATGGTCAATGACCAGCTCATGAGAAGAGAGACACAGTCCCATACAAACACATCAGGTGAACTACAACTCCAAAACTCAAGCTCAATGTCCACCTAACCCTTGGTCATGGGGGTTCTGTGCGCCAAGTTTGGTTCAATTCCATCATTGGTGAAGTTCAGAATGCTCTTTGATTGTAGGTCAACTATAAATCCCAGCAACTACAATTCCCAAATGACAAAATCAATCCCTCCTACCCCAACAACCCACCAGTATTGAAATTTGGGCATATCGGGTATTTGTGTCAAATTGGTCCAGAGAATGAATATACATTCTGCATATCAGATAGTTACATTACAATTCATAACAATAGCAAAATGACAATTATGAAGTAGCAACAAAAATAATGTTATGGTTGGGGGGTCACCACAACATAAGGGACTGTATTACGGGGTCTCAGCATTCGGAAGGTTGAGAACCATTGCTTTAGGATCATATTCCCAACTCTTAATTTACTCATTTTTCGAGGCAATAGCATGATTTCTTGGCTGGGACGGCTGATCTTGCTGTGGTTCAGGTTGGCACCATAATAAAGCAAGCCTGAGTCATCTGCAAGTGGCAGAAAAACATAAATCCAAAATGCAATGACTCAACAGCAGAAATAAACCCTGTCATTGCTGTTTTGTGGTTTAACTCAGCCACACACAGGGGACATGAGTTCATCCCAACTGAAAAAGCAAGGAACCTCCTGGTTGTGATTGACCAAACTGCTGTAATGTCGGAGAAAGGAAGCACCTGCATACTGCAGAATGAATGCTGCTCTTTGACACTATTTCAACTGCCATGCCGCAAGATTATGGAATTCTGGGAAGAATTATTATTATTTCAATGAAGTAGCAATACTCTTTGACAGAGGAGACTCAAAAAGTTTATAAAACTACAACTTCCAGGTTTCCATAGTGTTATCCGTTCCCGACGTGCCAGCTCCAATGTTTCCCAATCAGATATGAGAGCAGAATCAGAGGTTTATTGCTATAGTTGGCCAAGGAAGGATGTCAGAAGAATTTTCCAGGTCTGACTTGCCCTCCATTTATAAACACCAGTATTTTATAGAAATTTGGAATTAATAGACAATACTCTGATTGGTACAAATGACAATCCACTGCCTTGTTGGTCTGAAGTATCTTCATTGTTGTCACATTTTACAGCTTGCGATTGGTGGAGCATGAAAGCTGGGATCTTATTTACTTAGGCAATCCCTCGTTGGACGAGTAGGATAGTCTTCCAAGATCAGTATTCTTGTGGATCCGTTGTTGACTGTGGAGCCCAATTCTTGACCTGCATCTTCTCCCACAGTGAGGGCATTGGTTTCCAGGTGGGAGGCGGTCCCGGTTGGGGTTGGCTTGACACACCTTCCTCTTGGCACGTTTCTCTCTTTCGCCCTCCATTCGTGCCTCTTCAAATTCTGCAGCACTGCTGGTCACAGCTGACCTCCAGCTGGGGCACTCAAGGGCCAAGACTTCCCAGTTCTCAGTGTCTGTGCCAGAGTTTTTAAGGTTGGCTTTGAGCCCATCTTTAAATCTCTTTTCCTGTCCACCAACATTCTGTTTTCCATTCTGGGATCTACACTGCAAAATTAATGCAAATTGACTGCCATGACTCAAAGCTATGGAATCCTGGGCACAGACACATTTGTTATAGAACTCCAATATGCTGATGATAATGTAGTCTGCTCATTGAGAAAAAAGACCTAGGAGCCAAAGTATACAAAAACCTTGGCCTCTCACTGAGCATTGAGAAAAACAAAGTCCTCTTTCAACAGGCAACGGTGGGGATATGGCCTGGTGATGCTCATGCTCATGGATGTCCTCTTGGGGCTCAGCCTTAGAGCCACAGGCTCTCATTTCCTTCCCTAAACCTGGCAGTGTAATAATAATCTTGCATGGATTGCGTTTTCTCCGTCGTCGTCGTCGGCTGCTATTTGAAGTCGGCACGCATCCCTGCCCTTTCATTGAACCGATAAGGCTTTGCCTGTCTTCCAGGCATGACCTACAAGCCTCCAGATAATCCATAATGTAAAATTCATAAGGACTCGCTTTGTAAGACACCGCGGACTGGGTGTCTGACGGACATAGATTTTTCTCATAGATGGCAAAACGATAATTGCTAATTAACTCCGGCTGGATTTTCGGCCACTAAAAAATGAAAAAGTATATTCGGCTCTAAGTGGAGAATAAAAATGAAATGGGATAATTAAAAGGTAGTGATGTCTAATGCCTTTCCCCCCTTGATGTACAAAACAAAATCGATAAGTAGATATCGCCGTCATTTAATTATCTCCTTTTCTTTCCCCGCTTAGAACTGGGGATAAAATAGAAGCTGCAGCAAAGAGAAGAATATGCCAACACTGAAGCCCGTGTCCTCTAAATCTGGGCAGTCTCACATTGTTTGCAGCGTAATCCCAATCAAGGTCGGGCTTTGGAATTAATTAGGGTTGCCTGACGAGGATAGGATGCGACAATTTTTAATCAGCTCCTGAGATGCGATATCTATCAAAACCACGGGATACTTTCTCTCCTTAATCCTGTTTAATCCTTTTTTGTATTTACAGGAGGTGTCACCTATAGAAAAACTCTTATTGCGTGCACATCTGTTGGGTCACGGGTTTGATTATTTGGCAAGGTGAGCGAGAAGGAGGACAGCATCAGATGCTTGTTTGTCATACCCTTGCAGCACATGCCGTTGAGGAGACAATGGGATATCCTGAATCTGAGTGCCATGGCCCTAACCGTGAGAATGTCCCATTACATTCATTCAAAACAAGGAAAAGAGGACCTTTAAAATAACTACCTCATATGTGGCATCAGCTCACAAAAGAGCACTGGGACTGTGGCACAGCTGGCTGGGAGTCGGCTGCATTAAGATCAATACTGACCGAAGGTTATGAGTTCTGTTGTGACTCAGCTGGAATTTCAGTGATAGTGTCAATGATTCTGATGGGGATGATGGGTGTCAGATGCACAGTCAGGTGCAAAGTTATGATGTCCCTCTGTTAGATGAAGAAGACCAGGAACAGGGGGCAGAAGTTCAGTTGCTTCCCACAGCAAGGGATGATGCTGGGGAAAGTGAAATTACTGAGCCAGATGCATGATTCAGGAAGGGAGGACGGTTTTCAGCCAGATAGAAACAATATCATACGAAAGCTGACTGGCACAACCTGGAGATCACAACCAGATACAGTGAAGACATCTGCCCTTGCACTGTGCTACTCTGCTGCTGAGTATGCATACCCAGTGTGGAACACATCTCACCAAGCTAAAACAGTGGATGTGGCTCTTAATGAGACATGCTGCATTATCATGGGATGTCTGTGCCCTACACCACTGGAGAAATTACACTGTCTTGCCGGTATTGCACCACCTGACATCCGCCGGGAAGTAGCAGCCAATAGTGAAAGCACCAAGGCAGAGACATCTCCAGCTCATCCCCTGTTTGGATATCAGCCAGCACGTCAATGACTTAAATGAAGAAATAGTTTTCCAAGATCTACAGAGATACTCGCTGGAACACCTCAGCAAGCGAGAGTCCAAAAGTGGCAGGCTCAAACCCAGAACCTCAACCAATGGCTGATGCCAAATGAGAGACTCCCCCCTGGGCACACAGAGGACTGGGCGACTTGGAAGGCACTGAACAGACTGTGCTCTGGCACCACAAGATGCAGAGCCAACCTTAAGAAATGGGGCTACAAAGTGGAATCCTCAATATGCGAATGTGGAGAGGAGCAAACCACTGACCACCTGCTGCAATGCACCCTGAGCCCTGCCACATGCACAATGGAGGACCTTCTTGCGGCAACACCAGAGGCACTCCAAGTGGCCAGATACTGGTCAAAGGACATTTAATCAACTACCAAACTCACAAATTTTGTATTTTGTCTATTTGTTTGATTTGTTCTGTTAGAAATGTAATATAATTGACTGGTTTCCCTGACACGACAAATAAATAAAAAGCTAGATAGTTCTCAGCCTGCTAATGAGGGGAAAAAACACTAATGAGGAAATTGACCTTGATGGAGCCGGAGGCTTAGATAGAGCTGATCGGTTGGAATTTAAGGCCCGAAGGAGTGTCAGGAACGCTAGCAGGCGAGAGAGGGAGGCTCAGGGCCATAGAAACGCCTTCATGTTGTCCAAAGAGTATTAAATAGGCTGTTTGAACATGCCTCAGTGTCAAAGCAACTTCCTGCTTCATCCAAGAGATTTTGGATATATCTTGCAGCTTTCATGTTCATGTTTCGGGACTTTGTCATATTCTCATGGGACTTTGCCTTGCCTGTGTCTTCAGGGATCTTGTTTGCCTATGTTACCTTGGATTGATCTTTTGAAATATACTTTTGCCTTTTGAACTTTTTATCCTTTATTTTAATAAACCATAAATACTACTGCTGGTGTGTTCTTTGGTGTGTTAAGCAAGGTGATTTTACCCTAAGGTGCAACAAGTTCGAAGCTAGCTCGGATCGGAGTGAGCTTCCAACCATTGTGTAGCTTGCTGTCGACCTTCGCAGCCCGAAAGACAGTTGCATCTGTCAAGTAGAAAATTTAGGTACTGCTTATGTGGGGAGGCTAATTTAACTAATTTACGATGCCATAAAATCTCCAGCAAGCAAGCAAAAGAATGAGGAAGTACTCAATCAGGGTCGCAAATGGACGGTGAAGCGACAGCTTCCCTGGTGGCCAGAAATTTCCCATGAAGCTAGAATGTTAAATAGCCTATGTGTGTCTGTCTATATCAATGGTTTTCAACCCTTCTAAAGCTGTGACCCCTAAATACAGTTCCTCATACTATGGTGACCCCCAACCATAAAATTATTTTCATTATTTTCATTGCTACTTTAGAACTGTAATTTCACAACTGTTGTGACTCATAATATAAATATCTGATATGCAGGATGTATTTTAATTGTTACAAATTGAACCTAATGAAAGCATAGTGATAATTCACAAAAACAATACTTTAGGGGGAGTATGATGGGATTTGAAGTACCTTCAACCGATTCAGCTCTGACTTCCACAGACCACTGAGACCCCCCCACAAATTACAGAACTGGACCAAACTTGGCACAGAGAACCCACATGACCAACAGAAAATACTGGAGGTCCCCATACGGAACGGAGGAGGAAGAGCCCAGAAGAGAAGGGCGAGTGCAAGCCTCGCTGCTCCTGCTGCCCCACGCTCCTCTCACCCTTTCTGAGGCTTCCACCAGTGGCAGAGGCCTCAAAGGGGGCGAGAAGAGGGTGGTACAGGGCGGCAGGAGCAGCGAGGCTTGTCCTCTTTCTCTTCCAGGGTCTTTCCCGGCCTCCTCTCCATTTGGAGGTCCTCAAATGGAGCAGAGGAGGAGGGAGAGCCCTGAGAAGGGCGAAGGCAATTCTCACTGCTCCACGCTCCTCTCACTGTTTTCCGAGGCTTCCACCAGCGGCGGATGGCGAGAAGAGGGTGGTCTTGGGGTCTGGACGCTATTTTGGGAGTCGAAGGGGTGGGGCGTAAGGAGGCAACCTCACGACCCCTCTGAAATGGCCAGGCGACCCCTCGGGGGGTCTCGACCCCCAGGTTGAGAACCACTGGTCTATATATATTGTGTGTCTATGGCATTGAATGTTTACCATGTATATGTACATTGTAATCCGCCCTGCAGGGTAAGAAGGGCAGAATATAAATACTGTAAATAAATAAATAAAGACTCACTCTGGACTGCCGGATTCCCTGGCCTGTCTTTAGTAAATCTAAATATATACCAATTCCATTTCCGTGGGACTTGCAGCCATAGTTTTATTTATGTATGGCCCCATCTACACTACCATTATAATGCAGCTTGAACTGCATTATGTAGTCAGTATAGACTGATATAATGCAGTTGAAATGGCAATTTATGGGTCTCCATTGACTATCTGATGTAAGCTGAAGACAAAGGAGGAAGTGGGAGAAGAAAGAAAATGGGATGTTTTCTTATTAACTATGGTTAATAATAAATAAATGACCGCATGGATTAATTTTTGGGAGAGAAAGCAACAATGGTGACGCCTGAAAGACCGGCTCTGATCTTGACTTATTAATGTGATAAGTGAACATTCAAATCTGCCCATTTTGAGGTGCCAAGGCAAGGCATGATTTCATAACAATGCCTGGTGGTATGCTTTGAACCCAAGATAGTATCTTTTAAGGGGCAATTATTTTCCTTCCTGGAGATCATTAACAAGAAAAGCAAACACTTTCCTTGGCTTCCAAACAGAGCTGTCTGGCAGCAAATACAGCTGATAGAAAGAAGCCATCAAAAGTATTTAAGGGAGATGGTTCAAAGTTTAGGAAAGTGTTGTTGTTGTCATTATTGTAGGCTGTCAGTTAATGACAGCCACCTACGTACACTGATCTTGGAAGACTTACTTACTTACTTATGCGATCCCTTGTTGGACGAGTAGGATAGTCTTCCATGATCAGTGTACTGGTGGGTCCGTAGGTGGCTGTGGAGCCCTATTCTTGATCTGCATCTTCTCCCACAGTGAGGGCATTGGTTTTCAGGTGGAAGGCAGTCCCAGTCGGGGTTGGCTTGACACACCTTCCTCTTGGCACGCTTCTTTCTTTTGCCCTCCATTCGTGCCTCCTCAAATTCTGCAGCACAGCTGGTCAGAGCTGACCTCCAGCTGGAGCACTCAAGGGCCAGTGTGACAGCGTGAGTGGTGCCACCTATGTGTAGAACTGTTAGTTGCAAGATTTAAACTGTTGTATCATGCTTAATCCTGCCTTTTTATCCTGCTTATGTATAGTTGGATTGATTGGTTATTTATAGCTGTCAATCAGTGTTGTTTGCACCAGTCGAATTGCCTTTTCAGCTCAATTGTTTGGCTCCACCTCTTCCTGGAGGAGGGGAGTGCTTCCCTTTTTTATTCCACCATCAGATTTTCTACCAGGTGGACATGAGTAAGAGACTTGGCTCTAAAAGCCTCTGATTAAGTTACCTCTCAGCACCAATTCTGAGGTTCTTACCCTTGAGACTTATGCTTCATGTTCAGACCAACCTGAACGACGTTGGGAAGTCTCAAGAGCCTTCAAACCAGTTATTTTGGCACCAGAGGAAGACACTGTGTCTTCAAACATAGGCCATTTGGACTGGGGTTGTGGATTGCTCCAGCATTCACAGCCATTGAGAAAGAGGGACTTGCAAAACTCCTTGGGCCCAAGACAACCAGAGACTGTTTCACCCCTTTGAAATTTCCAGCTTATTGACTTAAAGAGATAACTCTTTGTGAGCAATAAAACTTATTTTGATTTATCTATAGTGTCTGGGTCTTTGAGAGTTCCAGTTTCCCTAAAGGAGGGCAAGAAGCAATCCCCTGGGGGAAAGATGTCTTTCAGTCTTTCACTCTCTTTCAGTTTGGTGGTCAAACTACAATACCCGGGAATCCATAGCCAAAGCAGTTCAAGTGGTGCCAAACTGCATTGATTCTACAATGTAGATGCACCATCTCACAAGCTTTTGTAGTCTCTCTTCATGACTCTGAACTTCTGGGAAGTTCTACTTGAAATCCAGGTCTTTAATTGGTCGGCGGTCCTCTCAATCTTGTCTGTCAACCAATCACATAAGGATTGGCACCTCGAAACCCCGCCCTATCCCTCTTCAAACTCTTGTGGTCTCCCTGTATAGCTCTAAGTTCCAGGTCTTTAATTGGTTGGTGGTCCTTTCAATCTAGCTTGCCAACCAATCACATTAGCATTGGCACCTCAAAGCCCCGCCCTATCCCTCTTTAAACTGTTGGGGTCTCACCACACAGACCTCTCTGAGGCCCAGGTCTTTAATTGGTTGGCTGTCCTTTCAATCTAGCTTGCCAACCAATCAGATAAAGATTGGCAACCCTAAGCCCCGCCCTATCCCTCTTGAAACTCTTGTGGTCTCCCTCCATAGACCTCTATGAGGCCCATGCCTTTAATTGGTTGGCGGTCCTTTCACTCTAGCTTGCCAACCAATCAGATAAAGATTGGCACCCCGAAGCCCCGCCCTATTCCTCTTGAAACTGTTGCGGTCTCCCCGCACAGACCTCTCTGAGGACCATGTCTTTAATTGGTTGGTGGTCCTTTCAATCTAGCTTGCCAACCAATCAGATAAAGATTGGCACCCCGAAGCCCCGCCCTATTCCTTTTTAAACTTTTGTGATCTCCCCGCACAGCTATCTCTGAGGCCTAGGTCTCTAATTGGTTGGCGGTCCTTTCAATCTAGTCTACCAACCAATCAGATAAGGATTCCCATCCAGAAGCTCCGCCCTATCCCTCTTCACTTTCCCCTTATGGTTCTGAACACTCCCGCCTCATGGTTCTGAAATCCAGGTCTTTAATTGGTTGACAGTCCTTTCAATCTAGCACTCCAACCAATCAGATTTTCTAAACCCAATCTTATATCTCAGGCTCTTCTCATGGTTCTGAAATCCAGGTCTTTAATTGGTTGGCGTTCTTTTCAATCTAGCACTCCAACCAATCGGATAAGATCTTCTATCCCGAAGCGCCGCCTTATCATCCCAGTCACTTTGCTTCGTCGGTTGCCTGGATACGAACCCTCTTCGCTAGCCTGAAACGTCCTATGCGACGTCTCGTAGCTCCTCCCCCTAGTTCAGGGCGGCCTGTGACGTCATCGGGAGGGGACGCGGAGAAGAGAAAGAAGAGAAGATTGAGCCTCGCGGGGACCCGTAGTCCTGCCTCTGAATTGTGTTGTGACTGGAAGGAGAGAAAGGGAGAAGGTTGGGCCTCGCGAGGATCCGTAGTCGGCGGCGTTGGGGTCCTCCTCCCGGCCACCGTCCGCGAAGCTGCTTCCTCCTCTCTCTCAGTCAGTCAGTCGGGCGATGGAGTGTGGCCGGCGGTGTCGGCGGCTGGCCTTCTTCCTCCTCCGGGAGGGCCTCCCGGCCTCGGTGGCGCTGCTGCTGCTGCTCCCGGCGCTGGGCCCGGTCTCCTCGTCGTCCTCCTCCTTGGCGGTGGCCGGGGCGGGGGCCTCGGAGGCGGCGGCGGCGCCCGAGAAGGAGTGCGAGAAGCCCTGCGCCAACGGGGGGCGCTGCCAGCCCAGCACCGGGCACTGCCAGTGCGCCCACGGGTGGGTCGGGGAACAGTGCCAGCACTGCGGGGGACGCTTCCGGTGAGTGACGGGCGAGGGACACCCCCCCCCTAAGGCCGGACAGCCAGCCCAGCCAGCATCATAGCTGGAAGAGTTTGCATTGGCCGTCCGGTCCAACCCTATTCTGCCGTGCAGGAAGAGCACCATCAAAGCACCCCCGACAGATGGCCATCCAGCCTCCATAATAATATAATACCTAATAATAATACTAATAATAAAGCCTAGCCTCCATAATAATGATAAAGCTGGAATAGTTTGCATGGGTCATTCAGTCCAACCTCATTCTGCCATGCAGGAAAGGCACCATCAAAGCACCCCCGACAGATAGCTATCTAGCCTCTATAATAATGATAAAGCTGGAATAGTTTGCATGGGTCATTCAGTCCAACCTCATTCTGCCAAGCAGGAAAGGCACAATTAGAGCACCCCCCGACAGATAGCTGTCTAGCCTCAGTAATAATGATAAAGCTGGAAAAGTTTGCATGGGTCATTCAGTCCAACCCCATTCTGCCATGCAGGAATGGCACCATTAGAGCACCTCCCGACAGATAGCACCTCCATAATAACAATAAAGAGCTCGCATGGTACATCTGGTCCAACCCCATTCTGCCATGCAGGAAAGCCACCATTAGAGCACCCCCGACAGATAGCTGTCTGGCCTCAATAATAATGATAATTAATGATAGAGCTGGAAAGGCACCATCAGAGCACCCCTCACAGATGGCCATCCAGTCTCCATAATAATATAAAGCTGGAAGAGTTTGCATGGGTCATCATGCACCATCAAAGCACCCCCAACAGATGGCCGTCTAGCCTCCATAATAATAATAAAGCTGGAAGAGCTTGCGTAGGCCATCCAGTCCAACCCCATTCTTCCATGCAGGAAAGGCACCATCAAAGCATTCCCAACAGATGGCCATCCAGCCCCCATAATAACAATAAAGAGCTCGCATGGTACATCCAGTCCAACCCCATTCTGCCATGCAGGAAGGGCGCTATTAGAGCACCCCCGACAGATGGCCATCCAGTCTCCATAATAATATAATACCTAATACCTAATAATAATACAAATAATAAAGTTGGAAGAGCTCACTTGGGCCATCAAAGCATCCCCAACAGATGGCCATCCAGCCTCCATAATAGTATAATACCTAATAATAATACTAATAATAAAGCTGGAAGAGCTTGCATGGGCCGTCCGGTCCAACCCCATTCTGCCATGCAGGAAAGCCACCATCAGAGCACCCCCGACAGATAGCTGTCTGGCCTCAATAGTAATGATAATAATGATAAAGCTGGAAAGTCACCATCAGAGCACCCCTGACAGATGGCCAACCAGCCTCCATAATAATATAATAATTAATAATATAATAATACTAATAATAAAGTTGGAAGAGCTCGCTTGGGCTATCCAGTCCATCCCCATTCTGCCATGCAGGAAAGGCACCATCAAAGCACCCCCAACAGCTGGCCATCCAGCTTGAATAATAATAATAATAATAACAATAATAATAATAAGAAGAAGAAGTTAAAGCTGGAAGAGGTTGCATGGGCCACCCAGTCCAACCCCCCCCCCCCAACAAGTGGCCATGTAGTCTCAGTAATAACAACAATAATAATAAGAAGGCTGGAAGAGCTTGCATGGACTATCCAGTCCAACCCCATTTCCTGACACCCTGACAGCTGACTATCCAGCCTCAATAATGATGATGATGATGATGCAAGAGCTCTAGAGAGCCATCCAGTCCAACCCCCTGCCATGCAGAAAAGGCACCAGCAAAGCACCCTGAGAACTGGCCACCCAGCCTCTGTTTCAAAGCTTCCACCACACTCCGAGGCATAGAGTTCCACTCCTGAACAGCTCTAAGAAGTTCTTCCTCATGTTCAATTGGAATCTCCTTTCCTGCCATTTGATCCCATTGAGTCCTAGTTTCCAGGGCTGCAGAAATGAACAGCTCTTCTTACAGTCAGGAAGTGTTTCCTAATGTTCAGGTGGAATCTTCTTCCGAGTCATTTGAACACTTAGTTTTTAGGGCAGCAGAAAATGAGCCTGCTTCCTCTTCCTTATGACACCCTTTTGGATATTTAAACATGGGTATCATGTCTCCTCTCAACCTTCTCTTCTGAAAGCTGAACAGACTCAGGTCTTTAAGACACTCTTCATAGGGGTTATTCATGCTGTCCAGGCCCTTGATCATTTTAGTGGTTCTCCTTTGGATACATTCCAAAGAATACATTCCAGCTTGTCAGTATCTCCTTTAAATTGTGGACACAGTATTCCAGGCACGGTCTGACCAAAGCAGAATAGAGAAGCACCAGGACTTCCCTCAATCTAGACCAGGCATGGGCAAACTTTGGCCCTCCGGGTGCTTTGGAGTCCAAAACACCTGGAGGGCCACAGTTTGCCCATGCCTGATCTAGACACTAGACTCCTTTTGATGCAGCCCAAAATGCCATTGGCTTTTTTGGCTGCTACAACCACTCTTGGTTCATGTTCAACTAGTTGTCCACAAAGTCTCCAAGATCTCTTTCACATGGACTGTTGTTGAGCCAAGCGTCACCCACCCAAAGTCTCTCAGGCCCCTTCTCTACTGCATTATATGCTCAGCATAGATTCATAGATAATCAGTTGACGAACGCGAGAGGTTCTGTAGGTTTGTTGAATTTTTAAGTTGAAACAGAGCCATTTTATAAGATATATATCTTTATATCTATATTAGCTATCCCCTGCCACACGTTGTTGTGGCCCAGTTTCATGAGATGGAAAATAAAGTAATGAGAAAGTGTTGGTTTCTAATATAATGCTTGTGGGTTAAAAGTATTTCTTGTTGTTTCTTTGTCCATGTTGATGTAGAGATAACCTGGTTTGCCTATTGGAACATGCAACATCTAATTGTCCTCTTTTAGGGGTCCCTTTCAAATCTATGATACTACTAGCTGCCCCCTGCCATGCGTTGCTGTGGCCCAGTCTGTTGATCTGGAAAAGAAAGTAATGAAAAAGTGTTGGTTTCTAATATATGTAATTTCTTTATGCTTGTGGGTAAACAGTATTTTTTGCTGTTTCTTTGTCAGTGTTGATGTAGAGATTGTCTGGTTTGTCTACTCTGGAACATGCAACATATAATCGTCCTTCTTTAGGGGTCCCTTTCAAATCTATGATACTATATCTGTGTGTGTGTGAATCATATATATCTATCTATATCTATGGTTGGATGGCTTTTTGTCAGGAGGGCTTTCATTACTTTTTCTTGCCCTGATGAAGGGAGTTGGACTGGATGGCCTTAAGTATTTTCTGTTGGTCATGGAGATTCTGTGTGGGAAGTCTGCCCCAATTCTGTCGTTCGTGGGGTTCAGAATTCTCTTTGATTTCAGGTGAACTATAAATCCCAGCAACTACAACTCCCAAATGTCAAGGTCTATTTTCCCCAAACTCCATCAGTGTTCACATTTGGGTATATTGAGTATTAGTGCCAAGTTTGATCCAGAACCAGCATTGTTTGAGTCCATAGTGCTCTCTGGTGTAGATGAACTACAACTCCCAAACTCAAGGCCAATGCTCACCAAACCCTTCTAGTGTTTTCTGTTCATCATGGGAGTTCTGTGTGCCAAGTTCAATTCCATCATTGGTGGAGTTCAGAATGCTCTTTGATTGTAAGTGAACTATAAATCCCAGCAACTACAACTCCCAAATAAGAAAATCAATTATTTCAGTGATGGTCACTCCTTGGGTTAGTAGGTGTCTTGTGGCCAAATTAGGCACCAATTCGTCCAGTGGTTTTTGATTTATGTTAATCCCACAAACAAACATTACAGTTTTATTTATATAGATATATCCTGTAACTTTGGATGGCATAAGGAAGAGTTAACATCCATGTGGTGTTTGTTTTGCTGTCTGTGCCCCTGTTCAGAAAATTATGCCTCTTTTTCTGTGGGTGATCATTGGATTTTGAAAAATTTAGCTTGTTGTGCAAACAAGGATAAGGCTTCAGTGAACACTTTCCCCCCATGACAACTTTTTCAGGAGTGAATTTCTTACTTCCTGTTGTCCGTCCATTCTTAACTCGAAGTCAACTGTGGGAGTTGAAGTCCAAAACACCCGGGAGGCCAAAGTTTGCCCATGCCTGGTGTAGATTCATATACAGGTAGTCCCCAAATTACAAACGAGATCAATTCTGTAGGTTTGTTCTTAAGTGGAAATTGTGTATACACTTTTTAAGTATTGCTCCAGCCATATATACACGTGATCCAATTCTGCTAAACTGCATTGCATGAGACTACCCTGACCTTAGAATGCAGTTTCAAATTGCATTCTATGGCAGTGTAGATGGGGCCTGGGTTTGAAGTTTCCGAGTTACAAACATCTGACTTTCAAATGACTCATAGTTAAGAATGAGGGTGAGACAACAGGAGGTGAGAGAAAGCTATCTCTCAGAAGGGAAATTCACTCATGGAAAGGTTGTTATCATGGACAAAAGGTTTCTCCGCTGAAGCTTTATTTCCAATCCTTGTTTCGAAATATGGCAGTGTAAATGAGGCTTGTGCTTGAAGGCATTGTTGGAGTGGGTGTGCCTTTGGCAGTGCCGGAGGCTTGCTTTGGCCTCATCTGCACTGACCTTTTAACACAGTTTCAAGCTTAAATTCAAATGGCAGTGGCTGGACAACAGAGTGCCCAGAAAAGTGCACAAAAGAAAGCCTTAATGTGTGCTGGCTCTGTGGTTTGTGTCATTGCTGTAATATGTTGTCTGGGCTTGGCCCCATGTAAGCCGCTCTGAGTCCCCATTGGGGAGATCGTGGTGGGGTATAAATAAAGATTATTATTATTGTTATTATTATTATCGCCATCCGGGCCACAAGCTGGTTCCAGGATTTTCTAGTGCAAACTGCATGAAGTGGTCAGTGTAGATGGGGCCAAAGACTTGGATAAACAAAACCAGTCTTACCAGAAGTGTACTCTTTTCAGCTTTTCTGCTTCCACAGACTTACCGGGGAATCCGCTGTCTGTCTGGATTGAGCCTTTTATGAATTCACGCCATAAGTGATTGAATGCAAATAGGCAGTGTAGATGTGGCCTTAGTTTTGCTTTGCAGAGTGCTATGCACACACTTGGTGTTATGAATCCCAGAGTTCAAAGAGATCCCAGACACCATCCAGACCAACCCATTTCTGCCATGTAGGAAAAGCACAGTTAAAGCACCCACGGCAGATGGACATCCAGCCTCTGCTTAAAATCCTCCGTAGAAAGAAATTCCACCAGACTGAGGCGGCATATCCCACTCTTGAACAGCTTTCTTAAGACTTAGGTGGAATCTCTTTTTCCTGTAATTTGAGTCCACTGCTCTGTACACTAGTCTCGAGAGCAGCAGAAAACGAGCAGGCTCTTCCATCTAAAATCCATTTGGATATTTAAACATGCCCCTTTCGTCCCCTTCCAGACTTCTTATCTCCAAGCTAAACACCCTCATAGCCTTAAGCTGCTCCTCACAGGGCTTTCTTCCAAACCTTTGACCATTTTTGTCACCCTTCTCTGCACAGTTTCATGGAAATTAATGGAAACGTTCAGGGATTCAAATGAGGAAGTCAGGGGGGGAGGGCAGTATGAGAGATTGCAAAGTTGAGGGGTATGGGGAGGTATGATCAGAGTGGATGTATGTATTGGCTGTGCTGCCTTCTTTTTATTTGCTTTAGAAACTATCATGTTCATACATTGGTTCTATAGGAATAAGTGATGGTAGTAATGGTAATCATTGAAATAAGGAAACTTGTGATGATTCAAAATGCATTGTTTGGAGGTAAAGAAGGGAGGGAAGGAAGGCTGGAGATCAGGCTGGTGGGCTTTTATGTGTGGCTTACTCTACTCACCCAGGAGGCTTTGTATGTACCCTGTTGTGCCTGCTCTTCCTCACAAGGAAGCCAGGATCTCTGGGTGAGGGTTTTCTGGAAGAGGTGAAGGCAGGGAGAAGATATCATTGGAGCCACTGCAATAACAAAACATTTTGTGATGTTTCAAGTGCACCACTAGTGAATTCTTTTAACGGCTCTGCTGTGGAGGCCAATAAATATTATGTGTAATCTTGGGGTCACCATGTCCAAGGTGCCTTGAAGGTAGTTAACAACAATGTACCATGACAATAAAGCTATTCTATTCTAGATGACAGACTGAGCTTGAAGGAAAAGTGCAGCTTCCTAGAATATCCTGAAAATTAATGCCAGAAATTGTGGGCTTAAATGCCTGCAAAAACACACAGTTGTTCATCTTAGCCCCAAAGAGGAAAGAATTATATTTCTTTTTTCTTTGTCACAGTTCCTCTGCCTTCTTGGTGGTAATTGAGATTTCATTTGAATTAAATGAGGGAAAACATTTACTTCTGCTTATCTTACAAAGTATTGCTTGCCTTTCACTTTATCCCATCCTTTATCCCACCCTGTGTGATGTACCGGTAAATAATGTGTGGAGATCCCAGTAAGCTGTCCTTTTGCAGATGGCAGATGGTAATCTTGTCAGCGCCGATTGTGTTTAAGTGCAGGCCAAAGTCTTTAGGCACTGCACCCAGTGTGCCGATCACCACTGGGACCACCTTGACAGGCTTGTTGCCAGAGTCTTTGCAGTTCGATCTTTAAATCCTCATATCGTACCAGCGTTTCCAGTTGTTTCTCTTCAATCTTGCTGTCACCTGGGATTGCAACATCGACGAACCAGACTTTGTTTTTTAACACAATTGTGAGGTCAGGAGTGTTGTGCTCCAAAGCTCTGTCTGAATCCAGAAGTCCCAGAGTAGCCTGATGTGTTCATTCTCTGTAACTTTTTCCAGTTAAGATGATGATGATCATGATGATGATTATTATTTCAAGAAGGAGCTGAAGTTTGGATAGGGCAGTTTCATGTGACGCTTGGGCTTCTCAGGTATTTTAAGGAGGAGTTTGTTTTGTGGAGGTGGCAGTAGAGGGGACAAACCTTCAGGCCTTTCAAACCTTGGTCTGGGTGCTAAAGTAGTAAAACTTTGGACATGAAACTGAGCTGTAACTTGAAGACTTTAGTCTTCGACTTACCAGCTCAGGAATGGCTTGCACTTAACTCATCTATGGGATTATTCTGTTAATGTAGTAAAACACATGTTTCCAAGGTAGCTCAGTTTTCTGAGGAAGCCATTTGAGTAGATAAGAATAGTAGAGGAAGAGGTTGGACTACAATTGTTTAGGTTAGATCCCAGAGAGAACTGCAGAGAAGGCAAGGATGGAAGCAAATTTTGTGTGCCCAAGCAAAAGGGAGTCATTCTGAATGTTACCAGCTCCTAGGTGTCAGCATTGAAGAAACAGTGCCTAAAAGCCCCATTCCCATGAGATGTCCCAGAAGGATAGTTGTCTACGGTATCGAAGGTCCCTGAGAGGTCCAGGAGAACCAACAGGGACACACTCCCCCTATGAAGTTCTCTGCGTAGATCATCCACTAAGGAGACTTTTTCAGATCCATGACCCAGTTTGAAGCCGGGTCTGTGGATGGCTGATTGTAGTTAATCTCTATAATACTTATTGGAGTATTATTATTATTATTATGCTTGTTTATACCCTGCTTTTTCTCTCCATAAGGAGACTTAAAGTAGCTGTTCATATTATTATTGATTGAGTGGATTAAAGAACCAGACTGTTCCAAGATAGCAGGGTTTTTTTTCTTATTGCAAAGGACTATGAGTCTTAGATAAAGTTAAAGGTTCCCCTGACATTGCATCTCATCATATCCGACTCTGGGGGGGGGGGAGTGGGGCTCATCTCCATTTCTAAGCCGAAGAGTCAGCATTATCCATAGACATCTCCAAGGTCATGTGGCCAGCATGACTGCATGGAGCGCTGTTACCTTCCCACCGAAGCGGTACCTATTCATCTACTCACATTTGCATGTTTTTGAACTGCTAGGTTGGCAGAAGCTGGGCCTAACAGCAGGAGCTCACCCCACTCCCTGGATTCGAACCACCAACCTTTTGGTTAACACGTTCAACATCTTAGCGGTTTAACCCGCTGTGCTACTAGGGGCTCATGAGTTTTATTATTTATTTATTATTATTTATTTTATTTACACCATTTCTACCCCGCCCTTCTCACCCCCGAGGGGGGACTCAGGGCGGCTAACACAGGCAACAATTCAATTCCAACAGTATCAATAACAACGATATAAACCAACAATATAAAATCCTATTACATAACAATTAAACAGTGATATTAATTAAAATTACATAATCACATAGAACAAATCACATAATCACAAGTCATATAGCCGTTTCCCATTTTCATAACAATCCTATTGTCCGAGTTCGGTGCCTAAAGTGCTGCTGGGCCCACTAGCCAAAGGCCTGACTCCAAATTTATTTATTTATTTATTTATTTATTTATTTGCTTCATTTGTATACCACTTTTCTCAGCCCTTAGGGCGACTCAAAGCGGTTAACAGCAGCAGCAAAAATTCAATGCTAACATCATACAAACCATGTAAAAACAATTAACACAATAACACACTAAGTAATTAAACATCAGTAAACAACTCATTAGCGTCTCATAACTAGAATCATGATACAGCTCGTCATCCGTAGTTCCGTTTTCCTATATTCATTGCACTGCCTATTCAAATGCCTGTTCAAATAACCAGGTTTTCACTTTTCTCCGAAATACCATTAGTGAGGGAGCCAATCTAATGTCCGTGGGAAGGGCATTCCACAGCCGAGGGGCCACCACTGAGAAGGCCCTGTCCCTCATCCCCGCCAAACGTGCCTGAGTTGCAGGCGGGATCAAGAGCAGAGCCTCCCCAGAGGATCTTAAAGTCCTAGTGGGTTCGTAGGCGGAGATGCGTTTGGATAGGTAACTTGGGCCAGAACCGTTTAGGGCTTTATAGGCCAACGCCAGCACTTTGAATTGTGCCCGGTAGCAAATTGGTAGCCAGTGGAGCTGGCGCAGCAGAGGAGTTGTATGCTCCCTGAGTGCCGCTCCTGTTAGTATCATGGCTGCCGAATGTTGAACCAATTGAAGCTTCCGAGCAGTCTCCGAAGGCAACCCCATGTAGAGAGCGTTGCAGTAGTCTAAAACCATGTCTTTAGTTTTTTCCTAAAAGTCAGGACGGAGGATGCCAATCTAATCTTGCTGGGGGTCACCACTGAGAAGGCATGTTCCTCGTCCCTACCAGATGTGTTTGAGATACTGGTGGGACTGAGAGCAGGGCCTCCCCAGTAGATCTTAAATTATGAGGTGGAACGTAGAGATACGTTTGGATGAGTAAGCTGGGCCGGAGCCGTATACAAGCTCTTAAAAGACTTCTTGATTGTGATTTAAGCATTTGTGGATTAGAATATATTTCTAATGAAAGTATGCATTTGTAGGCATTCTCAGATGTGAGAAGTTGGACAATAGAGGCTGACAATATTAGCTCACATGAATAAATGTCTTGTCGGTGGGTTTAAAGGAAAACTGCAGAGACTTCAACATCCTTTGTTCTTCAAAATTAAGACCACAAATTATTAATTGGCCAGAATGGTTCATCTGCTCACAAAAATACATTGTCATAGCATTGCTTTGCCATGTTTGTCAAGGTGTATTTGTTCTCAGTGGTTAAAGCTTATGTGCCTTCCTGGTTACACTCCTGACTTTCCAGAGGTGAACTAATAAGTCATGTTTGCTGCCTCCCTTTCCAGAAAATCCTGAATAGCAGATGAAGGAAAACTCTTGCATGCTTTCATCTTGCAAAGACAAGGGGAGTTTGTCTTTCCAAGGACTGAGAGCTTCCCTGAATGGAAAGTTAGTGAGATGGGGGCCATAGTTTGCACATGTAACACAATGAATAAAGGATCCAAGCTGTAGGCCTTATGAACAAGCAGGCTTCATTCTTTGTGTCAGAAGCAAAGTGATACCTAGATCTGTTGGGAGATGGGAACTAGCCTAAGATCCAAAGAAGGAGAATGAGAACTTCTAGGTTTCTTTACAGGATTATTTAGCAAGACGGCCCTTAGGGATTTTAGCTGCAGTTGTTGAGACTCCGTGAAATGCCATTGTGTGTAGAGGGAGGATAGGCATGTATGTAGTTTGACAGAGCAACTTTGCTATAATTTTGACACAGTAAAAGATGTGGGTTTGGGTGAATATACCGTCAGGGCGAGGAGTTAATGCAGCATTTATAGAGAAGGTGAAGAATAGTATTTTGCAGACTTTTTGAGTGGTGTTTAAAGCAGTAGACTTGTTTTTATGACTCAGATGAACTAGAGGATTGCATTGTCTTCTAATGAATAATAAAGTATATCTGCGATTTATTAGTCTGCGATACAAAATCTTAACATGCCTTGTAATACCTCTCCTGAAAGTAAAGTGATAGTGCCAGATTGGGCTTTAATCAATTGTCTTTCCTAGGACGATCTTTCTTGTTTTGATGATCTTGACCTTCTTAATGTCACGACCCTTTAATACAGTTCCTCATGCTGTGGTGACCCCCAACCATAACATTATTGTTGAAGGCTTTCATGGCCGGAATCACTGGGTTGTTGTAGGTTTTTTCGGGCTATATGGCCATGGTCTAGAGGCATTCTCTCCTGACGTTTCACCTGCATCTATGTCTGTTGACCTCACTACCTCTGAGGATGCTTGCCATAGATGCAGGCGAAACGTCAGGAGAGAATGCCTCTAGACCATGGCTGTATAGCCCAAAAAACCCTACAACAACCCATAACATTATTGTTGTTGCTACTTCATAACTGCATCATAACTATTATGATGTAAATATCTGATATGCGGGATGTATTTCATTCATTGGACCAAATTTGACACAAATTCGCGATACACCCAAATTTGAATACTAATGGGGTTGGGGAAGGGTGATGTTGTCATTTGAGAGTTGTAGTTGCTGGGATTTATAGTTCACCTACAATCAAAGAGCATTCTGAACTCCACCAACGATGGAATTGAATCACACTTGGCACACAGAACTCCCATGACCAACAGAAAATACTGAAAGGGTTTGGTCGTGAAGTACAACTTCCTTGAGTTTGGGATGCACTTTACGAGAGATTTAGAATTGTCTGCATGCCCACCTATCCTTAAAATACCAATCCTATTTCTCTTGAACATGCTCAGCATTTTAAAATTTTAATCATTACATCTGGCCCTGCCACAGGTTTTAAATGCGTCGTGATATTATTGTTATTGTTTTGCTTTGTTATGAGTTATTTATTGTTGTTGTGTTTTATTGATGTATTTGGGCTCGGCCTCTTGTAAGCCGCACCAAGTCCTGCGGGAGATGGTTGCGGGGTATAAATAAAGGTTTATTATTATTATTATTATTATTATTATTGTACTTCACCTATATCCAGAGATAACCCTGGACTCAAACAATGATGAATCTGGACCAAACTTGGTGCGAATTCTCAGTATGCCCAAATGTGAACACTCGTGGAGTTTGGGGAAAATAGACCTTGACATTTGGGAGTTGTAGTTGCTGGGATTTCTAGTTAACCTACAATCAGAGAGCATTCTGAACCCCACCAGGAATAGAATTGGGCCAAACTTCCCACACAGAACCCCCATGACCAACAGAAAATGCTGTGTTTTCTGATGGTCATGGGTGACCCTTCTGAAACCCCCTCACGACCCTCCCAGGGGTCCTGACCCCAGGGTTGAGAAACACCATTTTACATATTTAAGATTTAAATTCTCGTGATCCCACCACATTGGACATATTAATTGGCCTGATATGAACTATAGGGAAGTCTTCTCTTGACTATCTTGAAGACTCAAGGGACTATTTAGTGACAGTAGAGTATATGGGCAAAATCTAGAATAGATTCATTGCAATCTGCATAAGGGTTGATTTGCCATTCTGCAATTGATTCAGTAGTTCTGCTCTAGATAAGGATAACAATTGAACTTTGGTCCATTAAAGTGTTGTAGTGTTCTAGGTCATCCTGGTTTATATTAGACGTGCCAATTGAAAAGCGTGCTTCAAAGGCTCAGTTCTCTTGTATGACTAGAGCATGCTGTTTACTTCAATCTGTTTCAATCTGGCTTTGAAATTGAAATGGTCTCAAAGTTGTTGCTGATCCTGGTAAATGAGTTACGATAGGGACAGGGAGCATGCATTCTCTTTGGTTCTTCTGGACATTTCTGTGAACTTCGACACCATTTAGTCTGCCATTTTTCTGAGACCTAGCACATGTAGAATTGGTGGTGGTGGTGGTGGTGGGGGCGTAACACCACAAATGGCTATAGTACTTTCTAGATTAGTGTATTTCTTTTCTTCCTTCTGGTTCGCTTTTCAGGTGATTTAGGGCTTTTGTCTTGTTTCCCATACCTTTTGGCATTTGGATACCTGGCTTTTTCCTTCTGCGGTTGGTGTGCTAATAGTGCTTTCCTTTAAAAAAAATAGTCCTGGGCAATTATCTGGATGCCGCTTTGAGAAAGGAAAAAGCAAAGAAGTTGAGTGTCAGTTCAGAATAAGGTGGTATTGTAAGGGCTTTAAAACTGGGTGGGAGTGTGAGATTATTGTGGGAAGAGATTGCCTTTCTCCTGAAGGACCAAGGGTATGGTTTGGGGATTCTCCTGTACTTGAGATTATTTGTAGAGGCACAGATTTTGTTAGTTTCCAGAAGCAGATTTTTCCAGTCGACTCTACTACAGTCATTCATGACTAAGGGCCCTTCCACACTGCCCTTTATCCCAGGATCTGATCCCATTTTATTTGCTTTAAACTGTAATATATGAGTCCCCTTCCAGATAATCCTGGGATAAACAGATAATCTGGGATGAGATCATGGGATAAAGGTGCAGTGTGGAGGGGGCCTTAGAACCCTTTCCACACAGCTGAATAAAATCCCACATTTTCTGCATTTAACTGAAATACATGGCAATGTGGACTCAGATAACCCAGTTCAAAGCAGCTATTGTGGGTTTTTCCACCTTGATATTCTGGGTTATATGGCTGTGTGGATGAGCCCTGACTGAGCTGGAGTTGCCTTCGGACTGACCACTGTAATTATATGATTGTATTTTGCTATTTTAATGTTTTAGTGTGATTTAGAATATGATGTTTTAATGACTGTCTATAATATTGATGTTGGAAACCAGCCTGAGTCCCTCGAACGGAGGTGAGAAGACCGGTATACAAAACTGCTAAATAAATAAATAAATATTTATCATGTCAGGAGCAACCAGACATTTGTATTACATTTTTAACAAAACAAACAAACAGACAGACAAAACGCAAAGTTTGCAAGCTTGGTAATTGATTAAATGTCGTTTGACCAGTATCTGGCCACTTGGAGTGCCTCTGGTGTTGCCGCAAGAAGGTCTTCCATTGAGCATGTGGCAGGGCTCAGGTTGCATTGCAGCAGGTGGTAAGTGGTTTGCTCTTCTCCGCACTTGCATGTCGTGGATTCCACTTTGTAGCCCCATTTCTGGAGGTTGGCTCTGCATTTCGTGGTGCCAGAGCACAGTTTGTTCAGCGCCTTCCAAGTCGCCCAGTTTTCTGTGTGCCCAGGGGGAGTCTCTCATGTGGTATCAACCATTGATTGAGGTTCTAGGTTTCAACCTGCCACGTTTGGACTCTCGCTTGCTGAGGTGTTCCAGCGAATGTCTCTGTAGATCTTAGAAAACTATTTCTTGATTTAAGTCATTGACGTGCTGGCTGATATTCAAACAGGGGATGAGCTGGAGATGTCACTGCCTTGGTCCTTTCACTATTGGCTGCTACTTCCCGGCGGATGTCAGGTGGTGCAATACTGGCTAGACAGTGTAATTTCTCCAGTGGTGTAGGGCGCAGACACCCCGTGATAATGTGCCATGTCTCATTAAGAGCCACATCCACTGTTTTAGCGTGGTGAGATGTGTTCCACCCTGGCCATGCATACTCAGCAGCAGAGTAGAATAGCGGAAGGGCAGATGTCTTCACTGTGTCTGGTTGTGATCCCCAGGTTGTGCTAGTCAGCCTTCGGGCTGATATGGACAGGATAAAAATGACATAAATAATAATAATAACAATATGAAAATGTCTTTAAAGAAGTTGTAAGATTTAAAGGGGCAAGTGTTGTTGGACTGCAACACCCATCAGTCCTAGCAAGTGCTGAGAAATGTTGGGCAAGAGTATCTGAATGTCTGCTTTTTGCCTACCTTTGTTTCAAGGAGTCACTTGGTACGGAATGTAGCCATCAGGTCGTTTTTGTGGGCTAGAAGGTCACAACATCCAATATTGTTTCTGTTATCAATTTGAGATAGCTGCAATTTCCAGGGCTGAACTTGACCTTTAGAAAGGTTGCCTACTCCCATACTAATTTGTCTGGTCCTAAGATTAGTCACAAAAACTCAATTTATGTGTTTTATGGTATCATCCAGGTTGGTGGAGGCAAGGGCGACCGCCTCTTCCAACCTTGATAGAAGGCCCTCCTGGGATGAGCTTTTCAGTATTTTTCAAAGACTTCCAGGCTGTATTCAATGTAGAGTGATTTTTTTTCTACAACATTTTTTAAAAATTGTAGATACTCTTCTTTTGATGAATGATGTTGCATGTTTTGCTGTTTTAACCTTTTGGTTTATGCCCCACTTTCCCCCTTGGGAGACCTTGTAAGGAAAGGTGGCCTGAAAATACTTTCAACAGGTGAGCGGTTGATAAGGAGAAGACTGTATCTGTAAAGAGAACAATTATCAGTCACAGACAAGGTGAATCTGAAGTGCAGTGAAAGGTTTCTTTAGATGCATATTTTGATATTTATTGTCCTTTGGAAAATTTCAATGGAACGACATCTGTTTCCATTTATATGGGAGTATAAACGACAAGCTTTTGACATAACATTGTTTGATTAAGTAGCCTATAGAATCATAGAATCATAGAATCAAAGAGTTGGAAGAGACCTCATGGGCCATCCAGTCCAACCCCCTGCCAAGAAGCAGGAATATTGCATTCAAATCACCCCTGACAGATGGCCATCCAGCCTCTGCTTAAAAGCTTCCAAAGAAGGAGCCTCCACCACACTCCGGGGCAGAGAGTTCCACTGCTGAATGGCTCTCACAGTCAGGAAGTTCTTACTCATGTTCAAATGGAATCTCCTCTCTTGTAGTTTGAAGCCATTGTTCCGCGTCCTAGTCTCCAGGGAAGCAGAAAACAGGCTTGCTCCCTCCTCCCTGTGGCTTCCTCTCACATATTTATACATGGCTATCATATCCCATCTCAGCCTTCTCTTCTTCAGGCTAAACATGCCCAGCTCCTTAAGCCGCTCCTCATAGGGCTTGTTCTCCAGACCTTTTATCATTTTAGTCGCTCTCCTCTGGACACATTCCAGCTTGTCAATATCTCTCTTGAACTGTGGTGCCCAGAACTGGACACAATATTCCAGATGTGGTCTAACCAAAACAGAAACTTATGTCACAAATGTGTTAATCTGAAAGGCACCATGTTGTTGTTCATTCGTTCAGTCGTCTCCGACTCTTCGTGACCTCATGGCACCATAGAACACATCAAAATACATCTGGGTCATGTGTCCTAGATGGACAAATATTTCTGATTCTGTGGGAAAACTGTAAATTTATACATATCCGTACTCAAAATAGACACCTTTCCTGTAACAATGCACTTTCCTGTTTCTGCTCAAGCTACAGTTTAGGTTTATTGTTATGGGATGGAGCCCAGCTTTACCCAGCTAATATTGTTGCATGGAAGTAATTTCGTAATTAGATAACCTTCCCAAAATGACAGTGAAGATGGGATTTTAATCCATGACTAATTTGATGGAGCAAAAAGATCCCAATGTGGGGTGTTTTGATTTTACCAGCCTGCATTTTCGCTTGAGGATGCAGTTCTACTGCCAAAACCTGTTTGCTTCTTGTCATGGTGCACTGGGTTATTTTAAGCCTCCTGTACTTGATAGCAGTGATGCTGAAGGTTCGCTTCATGGGTCCTCTTGGGAAAATGTGTGAAATTACTATTTATGAGAAGATGGCAAAATAAAAGTGTCTTGGGGCTATTTAGAGCTTGGGGGCACTTCACGCAGTGTGGAGGCGGGCATGTAATGACTGTGTTGTTGTTTGTGGTGGTGGGTGTGAATGAGAGAGGAATGTTTACAAGCCCATAGTAGATAACATATTAGGGAATTGTTTATAGTACATCAGGAGAGTTGTGCCTCTTAGCTTCATACTGAATGTGCCCAAGGATTTTGAGTACCAACATAAAAGGCATCCCTGCTGATATCAACCGTTCCACTGATCTCAGCAGGTTGGACAATTGAGGTGTCAATTTATTTTTTCTAAAGTAATGTTGTGTTTTTGGAAATGTGAAAAAGAAGGAAAAATATCAGGCTACTGCAATACATTGGGGTCTAGTGTCTAGATCAGGGGTCCTCAAACTTTTTAAACAGAGGGCCAGGTCACAGTCCCTCAAACTGTTGGAGGGCTGGATTTTAATTTGAAAAAATAATGAATGATTTCCTATGCATACTGCACATATCTTATTTGAACTGCAAAAAAACAAACAAAAAACTCACTTAAAAACAATACAATCATTAAAATAAAGAACAATTTTAACAAATATAAACTTATTAGTATTTCCGTGGGAAGTGTGGGTCTGCTTTTGGCTGATGAGATAGGATTGTTGTTGTTGTTGTTCTGTGCTTTCAAGTCGTTTCAGACTTAGGTTGACCCTGAGCGAGGGCTGGGTAAATGACCTTGGAGGGCCGTATTTGGCCCCCAGGCCTTAGTTTGAGGACGCCTGGTGTAGATCTAGGGAAGTCATGCCCCCCCCCCCCCCCCAATTCTGCCTTGGTCAGACTACACCTGGAATACTTTGTCCAATTCTGGGCACCACAATTGAAGGGAGATGTTAACGCTAAGCTGGAATGTCTCCAGAAGATGGCAACTAAAATGATCAAAGGTTTGGAGAATAAGCCCTATGAGGAGTGGCTTCAAGAGCTGGGCATGTTTAGCCTGAAGAAGAGAAGGCTGAGAGGAGACATGATAAGGGCCATGTATAAATATGTGAGGGGATGTCATAGGGAGGAGGGAGCAGTCTTCCTTTCTGCTGCCCTGGAGACTAGGACGCAATGGAAGAATGGCTTCAAGCTACAAGAAAGGAGATTCCATCTGAACATGAAGAAGAACTTCCTAACTGTGAGAGCTGTTCAGGAGTGGAACTCTCTGCCCCGGAGTGTGGTGGAGGCTCCTTCTTTGGAGGCTTTTAAGCAGAGACTGGATGGCCATCTGTCAGGGGCACTTTGAATGTGATTTTCCTGCTTCTTGGCAGTATTGGGTTGGACTGGGTAGCCAATGAGGTCTCTTCCAACTCTATGATTGTATGAGTCTATGAAATGAAGCATAGTGGTTTACATCCATGACCCAACAGTTTCATTATGCAACTCTTTAATACAGCAGAATTAAAATATTTTTGTTTGTGGCTATCTCTCGCACTGTTAATGGGCAAGATTCACTCCTGTGCATAACAATGAAGTTTAACAGGATGCTCGGAGTACTATGTATCCAAAAAGCTTGAGATTTCCCTATGATGTTTGAGGCTAAGCAGTTGGTCCTGGCATGTACTTGAATGGGAAGCCGCTGGCAAATTCCTGGTTTGACTGTCATGTAGCATTTTGAGACTTGAAAGAAGTGGAATGCATGTCACATGTTTGTACTGGAAAATGGCTTTTGATTTACGCTTATGAAATACATCCCTTTTTATGCCTTTACATGCCTAAAGCTGCAGCCGAATGCTTTCATACATATATATGGATATAGCCTACTGAACCCAGAGGGACTGATTTCTGAGTAAATATGCATTGGATAAAACTCCAACTCAAAATACAATTGTTGGCGTTTACATATGTAAATGAAGATGGAGAAAACCTGTAAGTGAAATGCAGGAAGGCAGGGAGAGAATAGCAGAGAAGACGTGGGGTTTACAATTGCTTAAATAAGTTCACATATCTTTCATTATGTAAATAGAAGCAGTTACGGATTAATCCCTTTTACTAGGGAATATTTGTAAATGCAATTTAACATAAAAACAATAAATAATATATATCGGATCCAAAAATATCATAACAGGTATAAATAATACAATAATATATTCATACATACAAAGCAAAATTTCATTCCTTGGAGAGATTAGCTTCCCAAAATGTATTTCAAAAAGAGAAAGAACATACTAGATATCAAAGATACCTGTTTTTTTTTACTTTTATACCACAAACAGTTTTTTTTTTTGCTGTGTCAGGAGCGACTTGAGAAACTGTAAGTCGCTTCTAGTGTGAGAGAATTGGCCGTCTGCAAGGATGTTGCCCAGGGGACGTCCATATGTTTTGATGTTTTATCATCCTTGTGGGAGGCTTCTCTCATGTCCCCGCATGAGGAGCTGGAGCTGATAGAGGGAGCTTATCCACACTCTTCCCCGCATTCGAACCTGCAACCTATCGGTCTTCAGTCCTGTCGGCACAGGGGTTTAACCCACTGTGCCACCGGGGTGATTATTAATATGTCCAAACAAGTACATATATGCAATATGTGGAATTCCTATTATTGAAAAGAGGAGAGAGAGAAAGAAAAGGAGAAACTCTTTCCAAGTTTGCTGTGGTTCCCTCTCTGCAGGAATAACGATTGACTCCATACTGGCAGTGACCCAAAATATGCTCAGTGACAGTATCTTGAGACCATCTAATGCAGCGGTTCTCAACCTGTGGGTCTCCAGGTGTTTTGGCCTACAACTCCCAGAAATCCTAGCCAGTTTACCAGCTGTTAGGATTTCTGGGAGTTGAAGGCCAAAACATCTGGGGACCCACAGGTTGAGAGCCACTGATCTAATGGTATTTGGTATCATGCATAAGTTTGGCACCCCAAAATTCTCAATACAGGTTCTGTGTCCCAGTCACTCAGGACTCCCAATAAATAACACATGGATGGAGACCTTATACCCCTTAGTACACTGGTTCCCAACCTTTTTGTTTTTTGACCAGGGAGCCCTTTGATCGGGACCACTCTCCAACATTAGTACCGAAAGAGTTACGAATCAGTTTGAGTCCCATCCCCCCCCCCCCAGGGTGGAGAAAGACGGGGTAGAAATATTGCAAATAAATAAATAAGTCAACTTTACATTTGGTTTGGTTATTTGGGGTGCTGATTCAGAAAATTGCATTGGATAGACCACATCAGCTGTAGTTTCTGATACAGAACATATGCCATCCAGTTGTTGCCATCTGCTCACCCACAGAAAACCATATTTAATCATCTAGAGCTGATGTGGTAGTAATGTGGTAGTAATCTTTTACGGGTAGTCAGAGTCTCCCCTCCCAATTGCTTTGTTTTATGAGTTTATTTATTGTTGTATTTGTTATGTTGTTGTTTTGCTGATGTATTTGGCCTCGGCCTCTTGTAAGCCACACTGAGTCCTTCGGGAGATGTTAGTGGAGTATAAATAAAGGATTATTATTATTATTATTATTATTATTATTATTATCCCTGTTGCCCCAGCACTATAAAGGGTTTTTTTTTTTGTCGTGTCAGGAGCAAGTTGCTTCTGGTGTGAGAGAATTGGCCGTCTGCAAGGATGTTGCTCAGGGGACGCCTGGATGATTTGATGTTTTTATCATCCTTCTCTGATGTCCCTGCATGAGGAGCTGGTGCTGATAGAGGGAGCTCATCCGCCTCTCCCCAGATTTGAACCTGCAACCTGTCGGTCTTCAGTCCTGCTGGCACAGGGGTTTAACCGGGGGCACATATACTATAAAGGGTTTCACGGGACCAGTCACTCTCATTGCTGTGTGGTTTCGAGGTGGTTTCGAGGCAATGGTGTCGTACCATATTTTTATTCTTGTGGACCACATCTTGGAACCACTGCCTTAGTACTTCAACCAGAGGGGTGTATTCCTGGTGTTTATGTTCTCTAACCTCCCTTAATGCTTGGCTTCCTCTTCTCAAAGGGAACTGTGATATTTACTTCTTCTGGCCTTTGAGATGACTACATTGTGTCTTGACTGGCTACACAGCTTTTATGGCCCCAAAATTGCTGAGTTGTATACTGGAAAAGTAAAATCCAGTCTTGCTTTCAGAATGTGGCAGCACACTATTAGAAGGATAAATTACACAAGCATCTGGTGCAATAAATTAAAACCTCTTGTAAGTCAAACAAGGAAGACATAATGCACCACTAAACTTCAGGGCCATTAAAGCATAAACATAGAATCATAGAGTTGGAAGAGATGTCATGGGCCATCCAGTCCAACCCCATTCTGCCAAGAAGCAGGGATATTGCATTCAAAGCACCCCTTACAGATGGTCATCCAGCCTCTGTTTAAAAGCTTCCAAAGAGGGGGCCTCTACCACACTCCGAGGCAGGGAGTTCCACTGCTGAACGGCTCTCACAGTCAAGAAGTTCTTCCTCATGTTCAGATGGAATCTCCTTTCTTGTAGTTTGAAGAAGTAACATGCTAAAAAGTTACTTCTTATTTTATGTCAGAGAAAATAACTAAGGCTGTAATCCAGCATCAGTGTAGCGTCAATGTCGGCATGTGGTAATGCCAGTGCTACATGAACGTCATGTAAACTAGCAACATGGTGTAGCATGTATTGATGACTGAATGTCCTTGTGCAGCATGCAACCACAATGCACAAACACAATGCACAGTGTTGTTGCATGTGCAACTCCATTTCGGCCATTGTTAGCAGAATACATTTGTTAAGTGGTTCATACTTAGCATAACTTATGCATGCATAATACAACACCATGACATAGAAGAGCAATATGTTTATTGACCAACTGACATGAAAGCTTTCGATGCTCCACTGACTTCTTCATCAGGCAAAAGATGTCAAAATTCATACAGGAGAAGGAAAATGGTGATGTTTTCATTTGGTTTGGGAGTATCTCAATGCAGGCAGAGGCCAATCGCCTCTTGACTATGTGGTTGCCAGAGACTGACAACAGTTAAAAAATGCATAAATTGTCAACTCCAAAAATAATTTCTCTTCCTGTCCCTATTCTGTGCAAAGCTAACTACTTCTTTCTGAGGGAAAAACATCAGATTTCTCAAGTCCCCGTCCTGTTAGATCTAGGAAGACATATACTGATAGGTGCTGTATCGGTCAACTTACCAAATTGTAGTCCAACTGATATTTTTTCCCCTTGGTTGGAAATGAAACTTCATAGTATTTAACTTATCGTGTCAGGAGCAGACCAAACAGTTGCAAACTTCATAGTTAATCCCGTTGACTCTCTCTTTTTGAAGTTTTCCCAGTTGTAGAAAAATTATATTTCTTCAAATTGAGGAAGGAGGCCACTATGTAATTTCATGTATGTACCATTAGGACTTGGAGCATTCTGGAAAGCCATGGGTAGGTTTGGAAATTTGAGGTGGCTATGGGGTAAAACTGCTGTTTGTTAAGGGTTTTGAGACATTTTTGGTGGAAATCTGAAGGCTTGTAGTGTGGCATGAGGTTGCAAAATTGAATGTGGGGATGTGCTTCCCTATTCCTGATTTACATTTATTAGGATTTCACTTAGTAGGATCCTGTCCTTATATGAATCTTTATTTTTCATTTTGCACCTCTGATTATATATGTACATTAGTTACACAAAAGTGCAGTAACATTGGGAGTTTGTAAGTTATAAACACAAAATAGAAATGATAACACAAAAGCCATCTTGGCTGCTTCTACTTGCTCCAGGCAGCAAATTGTCCAGTATAATTCTGACCTTTGGAAATCTACTGTGTTCTTTGAAGCAGAAAACTGTGAACTCTCTAATGTGTGTAATTTATACTCGTCAGGTTTGTCTCCAGAATGAATCTTAAGTCACACTTCATGAGGCACAAATGTCTGAGCCTGCAAAATAGCTTTGTTCTCGGCTTGCTTCTTTTAACTTTCTCAGTGTCCTGTATCCGATAACAATTTTCGGAATTAGCTTAGATATTCTAATTTTCATCTGTTCTATACTTTCCACTCCCAGTTTGAGTAAAATTTTGTTAACATTTACTGTAGAAATTGGGAAGAGTAGCCATCCAGACGTTGATTGCAGCTCCCGTAATCTCTCAGCACTGGCTAAGTCTAACAGGAGCTGCAGCCCAACATTTGGAAGGCCATCCTTGGTCCAACTCTGGTTTCTTGGCCTAAAGAATTGGGTAAAGGGAGTGTACTTCGGAAAAGACAGGGCAAATTTGCCATAATTTGTTCAGTCTTGTTGGCAGGTTTTGATTCAGATGAATGCTTCTGTTCAGCTCTCCTGTAAAGTTGGGCAGCTGGGTAGCTTTCCTTTTGAGGCTTGAAGTCTCTTTTAATTTTTTCTTATCTCATTTACCTATATTTTCTAAAATAGCTCTTATCTCTCCCTACACAAGACCTGTGTCTGTCCACGTGTGGTTTCTCTCAGTCTACTGTAATGTCAATGTTCTTATATGTATTGTCAAAGGCTTTCATGGCCGGAATCACTGGGTTGTTGTAGTCTTTTTCAGGCTGTATGGCCATGTTCTAGAGAGTCATTCTCTCCTGATGTTTCGCCTGCATCCATGGCAAGCATCCTCAGACCTCACAACCTCTGAGGATGCTTGTCATAGATGCAGGCGAAACATCAGGAGAGAATGCCTCTAGAACATGGCCATACAGCCCAAAAAAACCTACAACAATCCAATGTTCTTACAGCTTCAGTGTAGCCATGTGCCTGTAAATGTATTCGTTTAAGTCTTCCCAGCTACTACTTGCTTTCTATAAAGCATTATTTTTTGTTGAATCATTGAAAAATGAGTTAGTCTTCTTATTTGGATCACATTACATTAGCCTTTCTCAGTTTTCCTATTTAAGAGGAATTCTCAAAATAATCTTCCACTCTCTGGAAACTCTTTTATTCCATCTGCAGGTAAAAAAGGTTTGTTGTTGTTCATTCGTTCAGTTGTTTCCGTCTCTTTGTGAACTCATGGGCCAGCCCACGCCAGAGCTCCCTGTTGGCCGTGGCCACCCCCATCTCCTTCAAAGTGAAGCCAGTCACTTCAAGGGTGCCATCCATCCATCTTGCCCTTGGTCAGCCCCTCTTCCTTTTTCCTTCCATTTCTCCCAGCATCATTGTCTTCTCTAAGTTTCCCTGTCTTCTCATGATGTGGTCAAAGGACTTCATCTTTGCCTCTATTATTCTTCCCTCCATTGGGCAGTCAGGCTTTATTTCCTGAAGTATGGACTGGTTGGATCTTCTGGAGGTCCAAAGCACTCTCAGAACTTTCCTCCAACACCATAGTTCAAAAGCATCTATCTTCCTTTGCTCAGCCTTCCCTAAGGTCCTGCTCTCATATCCGTAGGTGACTAAAAAAAGGTTATTTTCCCCCAATTGCAATCCTTTGTGGCACCTTTGGCAACCTCTTATAGTTCCCTAGGGTTTCAGAGAACCTTTGGTGAGAAATATATGCATCTATTTACTTCAGTCAAGGACCAGCCACAAAAGAAACAAGACAAGACAAAACAAAACACGAGGTAAACATTAATTAGTTTGGGTGTGTGTGTCTATTGAAGGGTTCTGGATGGGCTAAATAGGACAAATGTAGCCCCAGCTTTGTTTTCCATGGTTTTCAAGCCTGCTAGTTTCCCTGAACCCAAAACAATTACTTTAAAAAGTGTTGAAGGGGCCAAAAAGTTCCCAAGATTGTTATAATCACTCCTGGAGTAGTGCCTTGCTTTGGAAAGAAAAACAAACAAACAAGTCCAAATTTCCCCATTAAATGAAGAAGTTGAAAGTTAAAGCAGTCCAGTTGGAATTAGACTTTTGGTCACCCACAGATTGCATTTTGAGGTTGGGTTTAGATGTTCAATTTGCAGAAAAAGTGCGTAGGTATTGAAAATTGGCCCTGACTGTGGTTATCTTGTCCTTGATGAAGTACTTTTGATTCTTATCTCGTCCTTGGTTTACCAGAGCTGTGAAGTCCTCAAAGGCAGGTGAAATAGCGGTCTGAGAAACCTTGTGGAAAAGGCCCTACTCTCCATATTATGGTCGCTACCACCCTGTGTCAGACTGTTGTGCAGATGGCCTGAAATAAGACGTTTTCTACTGTGTGGCCTCCTAACAAGCTTCTCTTGTCACCAGCTGCTGCCAGCTGCATGTGATTTCATATCTTGTGTGCCTGTAACTAATTCCAATCCCATCTGCTGCTTTGCTCTTGTTCTCACTTCTTCCACAAGAAAGCAACCGAATCAAGGTCACTCCCACCCAACATCCTTCAGAGACACATAAAAGCACAGTGTGGATCTAGTTGGATATTATCCCATGGTTAGTGGTTAAATACTGGGGTATTATAATGTTAATGTGGCCATGTAATTGGTAATGTGATCATGCTGAGAACATCCATGGTTTCTTCAGAGTGAAAGCCTATAAACTGTGTATCAAGCCTGAAAGTCTCCTTGGATTATTACACCGATGGTCTGACATGTGTTTGTGCAACAGGGAATCCAATAAGTCAGGAGAGATCGTGACAAGGGTACAATAGCTGTCAACAGGAAAGGTGCACTTAAAAGCAATATACCACTGAAACTGTTGCAGCCGCCTAAGACAATACATTCCATAGATGAGTAATGTATGTCTGTGTAATGCTTTGATTTACCTGTAAGCTTTTTGGAATGACTTGCAGCTTTGTGTTTTGAGAGAGGATCCCTGTCCTTTGTTACACACAAGTAGTATATAACAAAGTGAGTCGTTTCCCTGCATCTTATTGTGTCTGATAATACCCTATAAGATGAAGCAACTAATTAAACTGTATTGTTGAAGGCTTTTATGGCTGGAATCACTAGGCTCTTGTGGGTTTTTTTGGGCTATAGGGCCATGTTCTAGAGGCATTTCTCCTGACATTTCACCTGCCTCTATGGCAAGCATCCTCAGAGGTAGTGAGGTCTCACTATCTCTGAGGATGCTTGCCATAGATGCAGGCGAAACGTCAGGAGAAATGCCTCTAGAACATGGCCCTATAGCCCGAAAAAACCCACAAGAACCAACTAATTAAACTCTCAATTTAAAAGTGTTTGGACTTATTGTTTATTTTATATAGCAGTAGACTGATTTATGAGCTCAAATACTCAAATGCACCAGATCCTATCTCATCTTGGAAGCACAATAATAATAGGGGTAGGTTTGGTTAGTTCTTAGATGCAGACTGCCAGGGAATTCCACGGGCTGTAGGCTATATTTTTCTTTTTGATTATTCCTTGCCTATGAAATCCATGGGGTCACCGTAAACTGTTAGGTGATTTGAAGGTGTGTATGCCTGCTGACTTGTAGAGAACTCCATGTCAAAAATTTCCTGCTTTAAGATAATATTGAAAATGTTATGGGTTACAAGAAGATCCTGCATGCCACTTTTGATGCCCCTAAAGAGCCCAAGCCCTAGAACAGTGGTTCTCAAGTTGGGGTCCCCAGATGTTTTTGGCCTACAACTCCCATAAATCCTAACAGCTGGTAAACTGGCTGGGATTTATGGGAGTTGAAGGCCAAAAACATATGGGGACCCCAGGTTGAGAACCACTGCCCTAGAAGATCTTCACCTCCCATTAAAAAAATGTTGGCATAATTTTCAGGCAATTTTCAGAATTAAAAACACATGCCCGCCCCCCTCCAATCTCTCATTCTCCTCAATGAAATTTCCCTTGTATGCTTTTTCACATAGTGTCAGGAAGAAATTGTGCTAGTTGTTATTATCATTATGTTATACCAGTGGTTCTCAACCTGTGGGTCCCCAGATGTTCTTGGCCCTCAACTCTCAGAAATCCCAACAGCTGGTAAACTGGCTGGGATTTCTGGGAATTTTAGGCCAAAAACATCTGGGGAGCCCAGGTTGAGAACCATTGTGTTATACATTGCTTTTTCTCTCCGCAAAGGAGACTCAGAGCGGCTAAGCCAACTAGATTGGGAAGTATCATACATCACCATCCTAGACAGTCCCTCTTGGCAGCATATGATTATCTTTGGAGATAGAGGCACCGGGATTGTGGCGCAGCTGGCTGAGTGTCAGCTGCATTAAGATCACTCTGACCAAAAGGTCATGAGTTCGAAGCCAGCCCGGGCTGGAGTGGGTATCCAGCCATTGTGTAGCCTGTTGTCAACCTTTGCAACCTGAAAGACAGTTGCATCTGTCAAGTAGGAAAATAAGGTACCACCTTGTGTGGGAGGCTAAATTTAACTAATTTATGAGGCCATAAAGAAAAAAGACTCCGGGGAATGTGGAATGCGGAAGAACTTCATTGGTGTCGTTGATGGACGATGGAAAGCAGCAGCTCCCCCGGCGGCCAGAAAAAGTTAAATAGCCTTGGTGTATTTGTGTGTTAAACGTGGTTTGTCAAACTGGCATTGAATGTTTGCCATATATGTGTTGACTGTAATCCGCCCTGAGTCCCCTGCAGGGTGAGAAGGGCGGAATATAAGAACTGTAAATAAATAATAAATAAATAAAATAGAGTCTCAGGCCCTTCCACACACCCATATAACCCTGAATATCAAGGCAGAAAAATCCCATAGTATCTGCTTTGAATTGGATTATCTGAGTTCACACTGCCAGACAATAATAATAATAATAATAATAATAATAATAATAATAATCTTTATTTATACCCCGCCACCATCTCCCCAATGGGGACTCGGAACGACTTACATAAGGCCAAGCCCAAACAACAATTACAATAAAGAAAAACCAAAAACACAAACCCAAAACGCAAACAATAAACAGTAACATCATAGTTACATAAAACAAATGAATACATAACAATATTCAAATTACAGTATACACAGGCACAGTAACAATGAGCGGGCTACATGTAGTGATTAAAAGACAAAGTAATTAAAACTAATTAAAAACTCGGGCGAGATAAAAGAGAGAAGCAGGTAATTTATGGAGGAGGGCTCATTTTAGCGGGAGTTGTGGAATCAGGCTTTCCCATGAGGGAGGGAATATATACTCCAATGACAAAGCTTTGAGGTCGAGCAGTCATGTACCTGCTCATCAAAGGTGCAGCGAAAGAGCCAGGTTTTAAGGTTCTTTTTGCAGACTTCTAGGGAAGGGGTTTTCCTGATTTCTCCAGGCAGTGGGTTCCAGAGATGGGGAGCCACAGCGGAAAAGGCTCTGTCCCTTGTACTCACTAGGCAAGCTTGAGAAACTGGCAGGGGCGAGAGAAGGGCCTCCCCGGAAGATCTGAGGGCCCGAGATGGTTCATGGCAAAAGATACGGTCACAAAGGTAGGCGGGTCCCAAACCGTTTAGAATCCAGTTCAATGTGGATTTTACGTAGCTGTGTGGAAGTGGCCATAGTGATGGGTACATAAGTGACTGTGGAGACCTATTCCACATGGCTTTTCACGTCGAGGACGTAGATTTCCAGATAGGGTTCAATCATGACAAGGATTTGCTTGACATGCACTCTTGGCCCATTTCTAACTTTTACCTTATATTTGTGCCTCTCCATACATGTGAGGGTGTTCACACAAAGGCGAGGAACCCAATGCACTGGTTTCTTTTCCAACTCAGTGTTTGATGTGCACGGTGAGCAGTCTGGGTTCTTCAATTTGCTGGGTAAATATTATATTGAAAGGCAGTGTCTTTTATGGGGGTGTCATTGCTCACTGTATTTCAGAAACATTGCTGCATAAACTCAGATAAAAGCATGGTTAATAGTTAGGAATAGGTCTGCCGATTCTTGGGTTGTTCTGTGACTTCCGAATAAGTCTGATCGCATGCAAGAATACAGAATTCTCCAAACTTGGTAGTTGATTAGATGTCCTTTGACCAGTATCTGGCCACTTGGAGTGCCTCTGGTGTTGCCGCAAGAAGGTCCTCCATTGTGCATGTGGCAGGGCTCAGGTTGCATTGCAGCAGGTGGTCAGTGGTTTGCTCTTCTCCACACTCTCATGTTGTGGATTCCACTTTGTAGCCCCATTTCTTAAGATTGGCTCTGCATCTCGTGGTGCCAGAGTGCAGTCTGTTCAGCGCCTGGAAAGCGCTAGCCTCAATGATGAAATGTTTATCCTGTGTTTGCACATTAAGTAATGAATGTAGACTTTTCTACATAGAGGAGAGGGTCTTAGAATCCAAAAGATGCCAGATCTTATCTGTTCTTGGAAGCTAAGCCGGGCCAGCCCTGGTTAGTACTATGCAGGAGACTGTCAGTGGATACCAGGCTGTATTTCAGAGGAAAGAGCTAGCGAAGTGACCTCTGAGTATGCCTTGCCTAATCCTGTGAAATAGATGAGGTCACCATAAGTTGACAGGTGACTTGAAGGCACAGACACACGCAAGGCTACTCCTCATGGCTATCAATGACTCTTCTACTGGAGGCAGCATATCTCTTAATACAACTTTCTGCAGCCACTGCTGGAAGAGAGTCAGGCTGAAAGCCTGTTCTCTGATTCAGCTCTCTCTGTGTACTTATAGAGTTGTAATCATAGAGTTGTAAGAGACCTCATGGGCCATCCAGTCCAACCCCCTGCCAAGAAGAAGGAATATTTCATTCAAAGCACCCCTGACAGATGGCCATCCAGTCTCTGTTTAAAAGCTTCCAAAGAAGGAGCCTCCACCACACTCCGGGGCAGAGAGTTCCACTGCTGAACGGCTCTCACAGTCAGGAAGTTCTTCCTCATGTTCAGATGGAATCTCCTCTCTTGTGGTTTGAAGCCATTGTTCCGCCTCCTAGTCTCCAAGGAAGCAGAAAACAAGCTTGTTCCCTCCTCCCTGTGACTTCCTCTCACATATTTATACATGGCTATCATATCCCCTCTCAGCCTTCTCTTCTTCAGGCTAAACATGCCCAGCTCTTTAAGCCGCTCTTCATAGGGCTTGTTCTCCAGACCCTTGATCATTTTAGTCCCCCTCCTCTGGACACATTCCAGCTTGTCAATACCTCTCTTGAATTGTGGTGCCCAGAATTGGACACAGTATTCCAGATGTGGTCTAACCAAAGCAGAATAGAGGGGTAGCATTACTTCCCTAGGTCTAGACACTATGCTCCTCTTGATGCAGGCCAAAATCCCATTGGCTTTTTTTGCCGCCACATCACATTGTTGGCTCATGTTTAACTTGTTGTCCACGAGGACTCCAAGATCTTTTTCACACGTACTGCTCTCAAGCCAGGCATCCCCCATTGAGAGCAGTACGTGTGATCATTTTAGTCGCCCTCCTCTGGACACATTCCAGCTTGTCAACATCTCCCTTCAATTGTGGTGCCCAGAATTGGACACAATATTCCAGGTGTGGTCTAACCAAGGCAGGATAGAGCATGGGGAGCATGACTTCCCTAGATCTAGACACTATGCTCCTATTGATGCAGGCCAAAATCACATTGGCTTTTTTTTGCCGCCACATCACATTGTTGGCTCATGTTTAACTTGCTGTCCACAAGGAATCCAAGATCTTTAAGTTAAGAGTTTGTTACCAGGAGAACAACAATACTGGTACTTTGTTGTTGTCACATTTCGTAATGTATGCAAGCTGGAGTGATTCAAGGCAGAGCTTTTGTGGACAGATCGTGTCTGCTTTTCTCTTTGCGCCTCAGACGAGACAGCAAAGAATCTTATAGCAACTTAAAGACTTAAAGACAAAGAAGTTCACTCTGGCATGAATGTTCATTGACTCCGGAGTAGGGAACATATGGAAATACACTTATTATCCAGCTCCCAGGCAGTTTTTCGATTTTTGAAATGGAAATTTAGGGAATCGAAGGAAAAACTCTGAAATATTTTCTCTTTGGGAATGAATTAGAAGTTTTAGTGGCTTAATTGTTAGGTCCTGGCTGGTATGAAGGTCAGTCTGTAAGATAGTCTTTAGAATAGGGGTCCTCAAACGTCTTAAACAGAGGGCCAGGTCACAGTCCCTCAAACTGTTGGAGGGCCAGATTATAATTTGTAAAAAGCAAGAATGAATTGCTATGGACACTGAACATACCTTATTTGTAGTGCAAAAAAACACTTAAAAACAATACAATAATTAAAATGAAGAACAATTTTAACAAATATAAACTTATTCAAAAGTATTTGTTTTATAGGAAGCGTATTATAGGAAGTGTGGGTCTGCTTTTGGCTGATGAGATAGGATTGTCGTTGTTGTTGTGTGCTTTCAAGTTGTTTCATACTTAGGTTGACCCTTAGGTTTGTAAACCGCTTTGAGTCCCCCCAGGTGTGAGAAAAGCCGTATATAAATATTGTAAATAATAAAATAACTAAATGAATAAATATGATCATGTAAAAGATCTGAGTTAGAGATTATAACATCGGTCATTTAGCAGTCACACAGAGGTAATTGGGGCATCCTCGCTTAAATAAGCTGATTAACACATATGTAGTGATGAGAGGTATTTGTCCAGTGCAAGTAGATTTTAACCTCTGCATGAACTCGGCGGGATTGCCGACTGCAATAAAAATGGGGGGAAAAAAAGGAAGGCAAAGACACTTGCTTAAACAATGGTAATAACACAAGCAAAAGCTGTATTGTAATAATGGCAAACCTGAAGGCATGAGCTGAATAGCATTCATAGTGAGATGAAAAGCTTTTGCCCCTGTTCAAAATGCAAGTGTTAAGAAGTGAATCTTTTGACATTTCCCTGTTAAATCTGCCATGGAAGTGTCTCCATCAATGCCAGGGCATCATGAGGTCTCAGGCAGACTGAAATGCCCTCCCACATGATTTTGGATTGATATTTCTATTGCTTTTTTTGTTTTGGTCTCTCTGTTCCTTTGCATGCAGGCTGGCCTCTTTTGAACTCTTTAGAAGGCCGTAGAGCTTTTGCTGGCGAATGATTTTGTTTTGGGTGAAAGCAGGGAACACGCACATTTTTTGTAGGCTTCCAATACAAGGTCATGCTTGTTAATGTGTTTTGAAATGTATAATGTAGATTTCAAAGTATGTATGTATGTTTAAAAATGCAATGCTATTTGCCGAGTGTTTTTCCTGTGTGGAAAGAGTTAACTGAACCATGAAGGGAATCGGCATTCCTAGAGAGGTCAAAAATCATAGTGCAGAGAGCAATGGACGCAGCGTAGTGCATCATACGTCACTCTGGAATGCAGGAGGTGTGGACTAGTACTGATAACAGCGTGTTCTGTGTTCGCGATGTAGCTGCTGGATGGAGAGGAAGCAGTTTTACGATGTGCTACTTTGTATAGCTGTAAATAAAGTAGATTTTAGCCTAAAGCTGGCTGTGATGATTGTGTTCTTTGCCTTGCTGTGCGGAGATACCACTGACAATGCTTACCTACCTACCTGCTGTGTAGTTGAATGGTGATCTCCAGGTTTACAAAAGTAAGCATGTTGTGTATCTATTATCTACTCAAAATCTCTAGTCAGGATGTTGCCCTTCATACTGTTCCAGCCAATGGTTACTGGTCAAGTTCATCTTGTTAGATGTGTATCTGCATGTATAGATCTGGGAGCAGCATTTGTTTGAGCAGATCTCTGGGAAATTCTATAGGTCTCGGTGATTTAGAGAGCAGAGCACAAAAGCACACTGGGTGTTTCTGTTCCACATTTATTTCACTACAGGCCGTCCCCGAGTTACAAACATTTGACTTACAACCGACTTATAGTTAAGAATGAGACTGAGACAACAGGAAGTAAAATAAATCTTCCCTTAGGAAGGGAAAGTCACTCCTGAAAGAGTTATCATGGGAAAGGGGCATCTCCACTCAAGGTTTCTCACCAATCCTTGTTTCCACAACAAGCTGAATTTCTCAAAATCAAATTATCACAGCGACAGAAAGCAAGGTAGAATCTTCTGAACAGGGGCAGAGACAGCAAGACATACACCACAGGGATGCTAGCTCTTTTCTATGCTACCCATAATGGCGCTCCATGCAGTCATGCCAGCCACACGGCCTTGGAGGAATCTATGGACAACGCCGGCTCTTCGGCTTAGAAATTGAGATGAGCACTACCCCTCAGAGTCAGACTCGACTAGACTTAATGTCAAGGGGAAACCTTTACCTTTGCCATGCTATCAAAATCTCTCTCTCTCTCTCTCTATATATATATATATATATATATAATTTTGGTTGTATAGTCCTACAGAATCAATCTTGTTCGTAACTTGGGGACTCCCTGTACTTTGTAAGTACATTACAGAGGAAAGATCTCTGTTTTATCCCCGTCCCACAAATAAATAAGGCCATTTGCTCTATAGGCACTTCTTGAGCAAGCATTTTCTGCTTTTTCTCTCAGAGAAGACAATGAACCTGTAAAAATTCCACTATTTGGTATTTGCATAAATTACCAGGTTTTATTAATATCACCAATTCCTTCAGGAAATGCCTGTGGCTGCTTAATTTCAATGCTGTTGCTGCTGGAGACAGAGGAAATATCCATATTCTAGTAACTGGGTGCAGATAATCTCTCTTCTAATAAATTTATGGGTATTCTTTTCTGAATTTTTCCAGGTCTATTAAACAGTGATGGATATGACTGGCTTGTCTGGGTACATTCAGCATGCATAGATATGCTGAGAAGTGCCTTTTGTTGTCTTTTGTAATTGGTACAAAATTAAGGAATTCTGTACAGAAACTTTGAGTAGCTCTGGTGCTCCATATATTTTAAGTCTGTAACTCATACCAGTTCATATTGTCAAACTAGTTATGATTAATGGGTATTGTATTGTCGAAGGCTTTCATGGCTGGAATCACTAGGTTCTTGTGGGTTTTTTCGGGCTATATGGCCATGTTCTGGAGGCATTTTCTCTTGATGTTTCGCCTGCATCTATGGCAAGCATCCTCAGAGGTAGTGAGGTCTGTTGGAAATAGGAAAATGGGTTTATATATCTGAAATGCCTGGTCCTTAGTTTCTCCAATTTCCGTGTGTCTTGGAACAGTTTCTCCCCGTAGAGATGTTCAATGTATTGTCGAAGGCTTTCATGGCTGGAATCACTAGGTTCTTGTGGTTTTTTTCGGGCTATATGGCCATGTTCTAGATGCAGGCGAAACTTCAGGAAAAATGCCTCTAGAACATGGCCATATAGCCCGAAAAAACCCACAAGAACCTATTAATGGGTATTGTTGGACAAAAGGTGTGGAGGGTCATTATTGTCCATCCCTTGCATATAGTTCTTCTGATCGGAATCATCCTAGATGCATCTTTGATTTTGTAGCCTTGTGGAAGCACATGAGTTTGCTATGTCTTGTTTCTGGATAACTCAGGTTAATGATGTTTCTGGATCCTTGGGTTGTTGTAGGTTTTTTCAGGCTATATGGCCATGTTCTAGAGGCATTTTCTCCTGACGTTTCGCCTGCATATGTGGCAAGCATCCTCAGAGGTAGTGAGGTCTGTTGGAACTAGGAAAAAGTTGAAGCATTCACACTTAGCTCCAGCAGACAAAAGTCTTTTGTCCCACCCTGGTCATTCCACAGATATATAAACCCTTTTTCCTATTTCCAACAGACCTCACTACCTCTGAGGATGCTTGCCATAGATGCAGGCGAAACGTCAGGAGAGAATGCCTCTAGACCATGGCCATATAGCCCGAAAAAACCTACAACAACACAGTTATTCCAGCCATGAAAGCCTTCGACAATTTCTGGATCCTTGTCACTTTTTTCTGCTTTCAAGGCTCTTCTCTTTAAAAGAAGCTGCTTAACATGCTATAAGTCCCACTTGTTAATTTTGCAGCCTACCCGCTGCCACCTTGACCTATTTTCCCCCAGTTTTGCCAGCTGAAATGTACTCCCAGAATAAGTTACAGCATTTCTGCAGAGTTGTGTTTGTAGCTTAATTTATCAATGTGAGTTATTTGTAGAACCTTAAGTCCCGGGGGAGTTCAGGTTTTCTTTGTAAAAATCTTGTTCTAGGTTTTGACAAATAACACTTCCTTAATATATTTTTTTTAAAAAATAGTAAATTACAGCACCACCAACAAAAATATATGCTATTAGAACGGTTTTTCCAATTTGGTGGCCTTCAGGGATCTTTAAAGACAACTCCCACCATGTAATTATTCACAGGCAGTTCAGAATCATTATATATTACTAGACTCGAACCTGCTTTCTGTGCTCTGGGAGCAAACCCCTAAGGCTAGTGTCTTGGAGAAGTGTTGAAACACAATTCAGCTCCTTTTCAGCCAACGTGGTTCATTGCTATTCTGCTGAAGGTGAAGGGTGTAAGAAGCCAATTTTGCTGCAGGTCATCAGGTTGGGGAAAACTGCCCTGGAGTCCTGAGTCTGATATTGAATGCTGTTGGGAATTTATTCGTCAAATTGGAATGTTCTTTGACCAGTATCTGGCCACTTGGAGTGCTTCTGGTGTTGCTGCAAGAAGGTCCTCCATTGTGCATGTGGCAGGTTGCATTGCAGCAGATGGTCAGTGGTTTGCTCTTCTATGCACTCGCATGTTGAAGATTTCACTTTGTAGCCCCATTTCTGATGGTTGGCTCTGCATCTTGTGGTGCCAGAGCACAGTCTGTTCAGCGCCTTCCAAGTCGCCCAGTCTTCTGTATGCCCAGGGGGAGTCTCTCCTTTGGTATCAGCCATTGGTTGAGGTTCTTGGTTTGAACCTGCCACTTTTAGACTCTCGCTTGCTGAGGTGTTCCAGCAAGTGTCTCTGTAGATCTTAGAAAACTACTTCTAGATTTAAGTCGTTGACGTGTTGGCTGATACCCAAACGGGATGAGCTGGAGATGTCTCTGCCTTGGTCCTTTCACTATTGGCTGCTACTTCCCGGCGGATGTCAGGTGGTGCAATACTGGCTAAGCAGTGTAATTTCTCCAGTGGTGTAGGGCGCAGACACCCCGTGCTAATGCGGCATGTCTCATTCAGAGCCACATCCACTGTTTTAGTGTGGTGAGATGTGTTCCACACTGGGCGTGCATACTCAGCAGCAGAGTAGCATAGCGCAAGGGCAGATGTCTTCACTGTATCTGGTTGTGATCCCCAGGTTGTGCCAGTCAGCTTTCGTATGATATTTTTTCTAGCGCCCACTTTTTGCTTGATGTTCAGGCAGTGCTTCTTGTAGGTCAGAGCACGGTCCAGAGTGACTCCGGGTAATTGGGTGCGCTGCAATGCTCCAGTGGGATTCCTTCCCAGGTCATCCTCAGAGCTCGGGATGCTTGTCTGTTCTTGAGATGAAAAGCACCTGTCTGTGTTTTAGATGGGTTGCCACCACAGAAGCGACCAGAATTAATAATAATAATAATAATAATCTTTATTTGTACCCCGCTACCATCTCCCCAAGGGACTTGGTGCGGCTTACATGAGGCCAAGCCCAAAATACATCAAACAAAACATCAATAAACACAACATCAATAAAATACAAATCACATGAACAAAAATAATAAACCGTCAATAGTGACATATACACATTTCAAAAATGGCCGAGCCAAATGATTAAAATTGAAAATATGCTGACGTGAACAAGGTAAAATATAACTGGGAGAGGATTTTTCAGAGAGAAATGAGGGAACGCAGTCAATCCTAAATCAGTATTAAAGTGCATTATGAGGGCATATTGCTGAGAGTTCTCCTTAATCTGGGAAGGCACACTGGAACAACCACATTTTCAGGCTCCTCCTAAAGACTGCTAACATTGGGGCATGTCTAATGTCCCTGGGAAGTGAGTTCCAAAGTCGAGGGGCCACCACTGAGAAGGCCCTCTCCCTCTACCCCACCAGTTGTGCTCGCAAAGGAGGTGGTAGCGTGAGCAGGGCCTCTCCAGATGATCAAAGAGATCGTGTGGGTTCGTACACAGAAATGCGGTCACGCAGGTAGGCGGATCCCAAACCGTTCAGGGCTTTGTAGGTAAGAGCCTGCACCTGCGGCCAGGAGGGCTTTCGCACAATTAAGACTTGTGCGCCAGCTGCAATCATACCTCAAGAAGTCGGATCTGGCCAGGGTGGTCCATGCCTTAGTCACCTCCAGATTGGATTACTGTAATGCACTCTACGTGGGGCTGCCCTTGAAAACAGCCCGGAAATTTCATTTGGTACAACGTGTGGCAGCCAGGTTGTTAACCGGGGCTCCTTACAGGGAGCGGTCAACCCTCCTGTTCAAGGAGCTCCACTGGCTGCCATTCATTTTCCGGACCCAATTCAAGGTGCAGGTTCTTACCTACAAAGCCCTGAACGGTTTGGGACCCGCCTACCTTCGTGACCGCATCGCTCTATACGAACCCACACGATGTCTTCGATCATCTGGAGAGGCCCTGCTCACGCTCCCACCAGCATCGCAGGCATGCTTGGTGGGAACGAGAGAGAGGGCCTTTTCGGTGGTGGCCCCTCGACTCTGGAGCTCACTCCCTAAGGACATCAGGCATGCCCCAACTCTGGCAGTCTTTAGGAGGAGTTTAAAGACGTAGTTGTTCCAGTGTGCCTTCCCAGAATAATTTTCCCAGAGCACTTCGTCCTCCAAAGCACTTTTTATTTTAGGTCTGCTTGTATGTTTTCCACAAATGCCACTTTCACCTTTTCGCCCATACGCTGGCATTACTTCCAATTTTAATTTTACATTTGGCCTACCCACAGTTTTAATTGTGTGTTGTCTTATTGTTAAGTGTTGCATTTTTATTGTCCATGTTTTTATTTAAATTGCTTGTATTGTTGTTATTATTTCTTGTATTGCTTGTATTGTTGTATTTGGGCTCGGCCTCATGTAAGCCGCACCGAGTCGCTTGGGGAAATGGTAGCGGGGTACAAATAAAGTATTATTATTATTATTATTATTGATCTAGAGCAGAGGTTCTCAATTTGCACCTTGAATTGGGACCGGAAGCTTATTGGAAGCCAGTGGAGCTGTTTAAACAGGGGGGTAGACCGCTCCCTGTAACCAGCTCCCGTAAGTAATCTGGCTGCTGATCTTTGGACCAACTGTAGTTTCCGGGCCATCTTCAAGGGAAACCCCACGTAGAGCACACTGCAACAATCCAACCTAGATCTGCATTTTGCTCTGATTACACCATGTTGTTGGATTGCAGTCACCAGCAAATCATCTCGCCATTGCTACTCTGGCAGAGGCGGATGGGCGTTATAGTCATAGAATCATAGAATCAAAGAGTTGGAAGAGACCTCATGGGCCATCCAGTCCAACCCCCTGCCAAGAAGCAGGAATATTGCATTCAAATCACCCCTGCCAGATGGCCATCCAGCCTCTGTTTAAAAGCTTCCAAAGAAGGAGCCTCCACCACACTCCAGGGCAGAGAGTTCCACTACTGAACGGCTCTCACAGTCAGGAAGTTCTTCCTCATGTTCAGATGGAATCTCCTCTCTTGAAGTTTGAAGCCATTGTTCCGCGTCCTAGTCTCCAAGGAAGCAGAAAACAAGCTTGCTCCCTCCTCCCTGTGGCTTCCTCTCACATATTTATACGTGGCTATCATATCTCCTCTCAGCCTTCTCTTCCTCAGGCTAAACATGCCCAGCTCCTTAAGCCGCTCCTCATAGGGCTTGTTCTCCAGGCACTTGATCATTTTAGTCGCCGTCCTCTGGACACATTCCAGCTTGTCAATATCTCTCTTGAATTGTGGTGCCCAGAATTGGACACAATATTCCAGGTGTGGAATATTGTCCCAGTGGTATCAGGAGGCTATAATGTCCTGCTACAGGCAGACAACTTCCTTTAAGAGCTTATGATTTTCCTAAGAATATGAAAACAACACTTGGAGGTGCCTGACATGTATTCACCATGATCGGTATGCAGAGTCCAAGCCACAAAGAGGACTTACGGCGTGATATTTGCTCTGAAGGTTATCTTGAGTGTACTTCTGTTGGCATTGCGGAAGCTGTATTGGCAGGCTTAGAAACACTGATGAAATGCAAGCATTATAATTTAAAAATCCTCTCTCCCTTAGGCTGTTATAATTAAAGGGCAACCATAGGTTTTGGAGCTTATTTATGCCGCGTTTTGCGCTTCTCACCGCTTCCGTAGTTGCTTATTGCACTTGAAATTACTTTCCAATCCCATTTAAGGCAGCTGCTCGCCTTCCTCTGAAATGATCTCCTTTAGAATGGCTTGTTTATTTCTCCTCTTCTCCCTCCAACACCTCAAGTGAGCTTAGCGCTGCCGTATCTGCCAAGTAGGGTTGTAATCTCTGCTTGATAAAACCCGTCTTTCAAACCCAGCTTTTTCTTGCGTGCTCCTTACATCTGTGTATTTTTTTCCTGTGATCTTTATCTCTCAGCCCTGTTGATGGAATGTTACTAAATATGGTTTACTGTTGGGTTGTTGTAGGTTTTTCCGGGCTATATAGCCATGTTCTGGAGGCAATTTTTCTCCTGACGTTTCGCCTGCATCTATGGCAAGCATCCTCAGAGGTAGTGAGGTCTGTTGGGAGTAGGAAAAATGGGTGGAATGACCAGGGTGAGACAAAGGACTTTTGTCTGCTGGGGCTAGGTGTGAATGTTTCAGCTGATCACCTTGATTAGCATTCAATGGCTTGGAGGTGCCTGGGGGGAATCTTTTGTTGAGAGTGATGTTATGTGCCTGTTTGTTTCCCCTCTGTTGTTTTGCTTTGTAATTTTTCAGTTTTTTTAAATACTGGTAGCCAGATTTTGTTCATTTTCATGGTTTCTTGAAATTGTCCACATGCTTGTGGATTTCAATGGCTTCTCTGTGTAGTCTGACATGGTGGTTGTGAGAGTGCGAAAGGGAAACAAACAGGCACATAACATAACAGAGGGGAAACAAACAGGCACATAACACCACTCTCAACAAAAGATTCCCCCCAGGCACCTCCAAGCCATTGAATGCTAATCAAGGTGATCAGCTGAAACATTCACACCTAGCCCCAGCAGACAAGAGTCCTTTGTCTCCCCCTGGTCATTCCACTGATATATAAACCCATTTTTCCTACTTCCAACAGACCTCACTACCTCTGAGGATGCTTGCCATAGATGCAGGCGAAACGTCAGGAGAAAAATTGCCTCCAGAACATGGCCATATAGCCCAGAAAAACCTACAACAACCCAGTTACTAAATATGGTTTACTATTATCTGATACTCCATGTCTGGAGAATTAAGCCTTCTTGGTTGAAAGCCAAATGATTAGGATTTCTTTTTGTATTTTTCTGCTTTTGCCACTATTGTTTACAAGTGTTCTTATCACTTCTGAAATGCTTAAAAATATTTCTAAAATGTCATTCCTTCACCTCATATTAATAATGCCACAAAAAGGGTGATTTTAGGAGTTGTTGAAGGGACTGACAAGGCTTGTTGGCTTTTCTTCTCACTGCTTCATAAGGATATCTACTAGCTGTCTCTTAAGTGTCTGGAATAGGTGTGCCACATATTTCCATAATCCTTTTTATTGCTATTTTATAGATTGCCATGTGCTAAATAGGAATGCAAGAGGTACTTGTCACTGCCTGTGTGCTATAAATTGCTTATCTTTGTTATTTGGATATAAGAATGTGAGACTTGTCTGCCTGGCTTGCATTCCAGGCCAATATTTTGTCTGCTTCCAGCAGCAACTCCCCAGCAAAATGTGCAAAGGGGGCGGGGGGCACGACTCATTCACGGGCTAGCTGTTTCCTTTGTGCTGCTTCGGTCTGGTGAAAAGCTTACTCTTATCATAGCTGTTGTGACTAATAGTTCTTCTCATCTCCTTCCATTGATAGACTTACCCTTTTGGTTGCCTTGATAGGTTGTACATTTTTTAACCTTACGTATCCCCGTCTCCCCCCTTTAGGGTCTCGCTCATAACTTAATTGGGACAGTGATCACCTAAATTATTGTTCTTATAGAATCATAGAGTTGGAAGAGTCCTCATGGGCCATCCAGTCCAACTCCATTCAGCCAAGAAGCAGGACAATCATATTCAAAGCACCCCCCGGTAGATTGCCATCCAGCCTCTGTTTAAAAGCCTCCAAAGAAGGAGCCTCCACCACACTCTGGGGCAGAGAGTTCCACTGCTGAACAGCTCTCACAGTCAGGAAATTCTTCCTCATGTTCAGATGGAATCTCCTTTCTTGTTGCTTGAAGCCATTGTTCTGCTTCCTAGTCTCCAGGAAAGCAGAAAACAAGCCTGTTTCTTCCTCCCTGTGACTCCCCCTCGCATATTTATACATGGTCCTCATCATGTCTCCTCCCAGCCTTCTCTTCTGCAGGCTAAACATGTCCCGGCTCTTTAAGCCGCTCCTCCTCAAGAGCTTGTTCTCCAGACCCTTGATCATTTTAGTCGCCCTCCTCTGGACACATTCCAGCTTGTCAATATCTCTCTTGAATTGTGGTGTCCAGAATTGGACACAATATTCCAGGTGTGGTCTAACCAAAGCAGAATAGAGCATGGGGAGCATGACTTCCCTAGATCTAGACACTATGCTCGTATTGATGCAGGCAAAGTGTGAATCACATTTCATAGTGAAACTGATTAATGGACAGAAGCTTCAACTATTTGCACTTGTGCATTGTGGTGAGGGAAGGTGAAAAAAAAAAACCAAAAATTTTGGGTTGTTGTATTTTTTTGGGGTTATATGGCCATGTTCTAGAGGCATTCTCTCCTGACATTTTGCCTGCATCTATGGCAAGCATCCTCAAAGGTGGAGCCCCCGGTGGTGCAGTGGGTTAACCCCTGTGCCAGCAGGTCGCAGGTTGGAATCCAGGAGAGGTGGATGAGCTCCCTCTATCAGCTCCAGCTCCTCATGTGGGGACATGAGAGAAGCCTCCCACAAGGATGATAAAAACATCAAATCATCTGGGTGTCCCCTGGGCAATGTCCTTGCAGATGGTCAATTCTCTCACACCAGAAGCGACTTGCAGTTTCTCAAGTCGCTCCTGACACGACCAAAAAAATAAAATAAAAAATCCTCAGAGGTTGTGAGGTCAAGACTGTACAACCTCTGAGGATGCTTGCCATAGATGCAGGCAAAACTTCAGGAGAGAATTCCTCTAGAACATGGCCATATATCCCGAAAAAACCTATAACAATTCAGTGGTTCCAGCCATGAAAGCCGACAATACAAACCAAATTCATAGACTTGAAGCCTTAAATACTGTGGACAGTGCATATGAGTTCCTCCAGGCCTTGAACAACTTCCAGGACTTCATATGTGATCATCTACACAATGAAATCACTTCTTTCTCTGTCAGTTTTACACAGATGTGTCCCCAGCAGGTTTTCACAATTGAGTCGGGATTCCAACCTGGTTCTCCAGAATCGTAGTCCAACAATCAAACCACCAGTCCATTCTGTACTCCTTAACATTTAGTGGTATTGATGGCAGGTGTGTGTTTGGAGCTTCCAGGGGAGCTTCTTCATATATCGATTGCACATCTGTGCCAGTTTCCTCTGCCATGTGCCAAATTTGAAAGGAAAACAATTGCAGTAGCAGCAGGAGGAGGTTTGCCTTGGTTTACTTCCTTGGAGGCAGGTTGCCCTTTTGTTGTGAAACTTCTGTGAGTTTTCTCTTAACAACACCTTAGAGATGATGGTGTTAACAGATGTATGTGTTTTTCAGGCACTCTCTTTCCAGGTTTTTCAGTGTTGTGTGAAGCGCGAACTCCTGGTTGTCTTTAAGATGCATGTTCTCTAAACCCAGATCCAAATAGAAAGCAGTGTTTGTGGTTGTGTGGGTGGGTGTTTGTGTATTTCCCTTTGCATAAAGCAATGTGAAAGGAGGATGGGTGAGTCACTCTGGTATTTTTCGTTTTCTGTCTTGTGTGGGGACTAAGCTTCCTTTCTTCCTAGATTTCATACTTGTATACTTCGAAGAGCAATATTTAATGGGTATTTTTGATTTTGTGACCTTCAGGATTTTCAGAAAAAAGGAGATACTGTTGAAGTTTTCCAGTGTGTAAACATGCATGTATTTCTGTTGAACAGCAGAGAGCTCGCTGGCTGCTTCAGTTAATGCGCTCCTTACTTTCATTTGGGGAACAGACGTTGGCTGCGTGAAGCACATCATTAATCGTGCCTTTCTAGGTTGCTAATTAGAATTCCTGCCAACACTTCCTCCTGTTGAGAGCAAATGCCATGTTTTGAGGTTGAAGCGCTTCGCAGCGCCTTTGGTTTTGCTCCTGCTAAGATCTGGTCCAAAAGAATGGTTTCTATTTTGTATTTATAGGGCATTTGCTGTTACTATTACGTCCTGTGAGGCAAGAAGAATGGGATGTGGTCACCACCCTTGAACCACCACTACAGAGACCTGGTTAGATTATTATGGGGTGGTTGGCTTCAGAAGGACTTCACACAGACATCTCTTTGCTTATATGTGCTCTTTTGGGAATCATTGGACCGTGTGTTCTGGGCAGAAGCTCGCTGTTCATTCTTCTGCTTTAAATTCCTTGTTTCAGAGAGTTCTTCTTCTCTTTTCTTTAGATCAGTGGTTCTCAACCTGTGGGTCCTCAGATGTTTTGGCCTTCAGCGTCCAGAAATCCTAACAGCTGGTAAACTAGCTGGGATTTCTGGGAGTTGTAGGCCTAAACACCTGGGGACCCACAGGTTTGGAATCAATGCTTTAGATCAGGGGTTCTCAACCTGGGGTCCCCAGATGTTTTTGGCCTACAACTCCCAGAAATCCCAGCCAGTTTACCAGTTGTTAGGATTTCTGGGAGTTGAAGGCCAAAAACATTGAGACCACTGCTTTAGATGATCTGTTCGCTTGGCAGGCTGGTACTCGACATGCACTAACATCTAAATTAGTGGTTCCCAACCTTTGTTTGACCAGGGACACCTTGTCCAGGGATCACTTTGACCAAGGACCACTCCCCAACATTAGTAACAAAAGGGTTATTGAATCAATTTTTGATCAACATTAGATTTGGTTTGGTTATTTGGGGTGCTTATTCAGAAAACTGCATTGTATAGACCACATCAGCTCTAGTTTCTGATACAGAACATAGGGCATCCAGTAGTCGCCATCTGCTCGCCCACAGAAAATCATATCTGATAATCTAGAGCTGATGTAGTCAGCCTCTCCTCTCCTGACATCCCCATTGCCTCGGCACTATAAGAGGGTTTCGTGAGACTAGTCGCTCTCATTGCTGCGTGGTTTTGATGCAACTGTGTAGTAACGATGAAGACACAGACCATATTTTCGTTCTTGAGGACCACTAGTGCTCCATGGACCACAGGTTGGAAACTACTGATCTAAACGAATGGTAATAACAATATCAAATAACAAAAGCCTTATTTGGAGTCTTTTAAGCAGAGGCTGGATGGCCATCTGTCGAGGGTGCTTTGAATGCAATTTTCCTGCTTCTTGGCAAGGGGTTGGACTGGATGGACAATGAGCTCTCTTCCAACTCAATGATTCTATGAGTTACCATCCTTTCAGGCAGTGGTCTTAATCTTTGCTTTGGTCCTTTGAGTTTGCAGGTCTGAACTTTCACAAACCCTGACCATTGGCAATGGAAGTACAAAGCATTCTTCTTTGGAGTTTGGGCAATCGAAATACAAAGCCTTGGAAACACCAAAGATGTTCAAAACCACTACTATAAGCCATTTTTATTTTGCAAAAAAAAGAATGAGCTTTAGTTTGTAGTGAGCTGATGATTTTCTAGTAGTGCTTTTAAAATGCAGATGAAGGAGTCATTTTTAAAGATCGATCCATATATTTTTGTTTGGAAACTTTTGAACAAAGTAACCCCTTTGTTTTTGGGAAGTGTAACATTTGTTTGTTATATTTTCTAAAAATAAGCTGCTGGTTGACCATCTTTTCCTCATTTTGCTCCTAAAGGCAGCATATTCTGCCAGATCTTAGAAGCTAAGTTGGGTCAGTCCTGGTTAGTACTTGGATGGGAGACTGCCAATCACGGACACACATATATTTGTGTGTTTCTCAGTTGTTCTGGGTTGCCTTGGTAGAAATGTTAGGACCACTTGAATGACAATAAATTGAGGTGTGTGTGGGGGGTGGGGTGGGGGGTGTCACTCTGGATCCGGTAACACTGCCAACTAAGAAATATTTTACTGGATTGTCGAAGGCTTTCACTGCCAGAATTCCTGGGGTGTTGTGTGGTTTCCGGCTGTATGGCCATGTTCTAGTAGCATTTTCTCCTGATGTTTCTCCTGCATCTGCAGCTGGCATCTTCAGGGGATCACAAGAAATACTTTGTATGGAAAATACAGCCTCTTGCATGACTGTTTCAAGCATAAAACCATGTAGAATATATGTGTGTGTGTGTGTATAGTCTCAGAAGCGACTTGAGAAACGGCAAGTCACTTCTGGTGTGAGAGAATTGGCTGTCTGCAGAGACATTGCCCAGGGGATGCTTAGATGTGTTACCATCCTGTGGGAGGCTTCTCTCATGTCTCGCATGGGAAGCTGAAGCTGACAGACGGGAGCTCACCCTATCTCATGGATTCGAACCGCCGACCTTCAGGTCAACAGTTCAGCTGACACAAGGGTTTAGTCACAAAATTGCTGCAAAGTTCATGATTGTGCTGGCAATAGATGAACATGATTATTCTTAGTCATCTGATGCTCGGTGCATTTATGGGCTGCTGTGATATATGTTTGTTTGTAAGGATACTTTTGCTGATTTAGTTTGCGGTGAGTTATGTTATTAGCCACCTTGGATGTTGCTCCTTTCAGTGGAAAGATAGGTAGGTCTGTAAAGGTCAAATAGAAATATCACTGTACTTACGTACTTACTTACTTACTTACTTACTTAGGTGATCCCTCGTTGTCCGAGTAGGATTGTCTTCCAAGAACTGTGTACTGGCGGTGGGTCCGTAGGTGACTGTGGAGCCCTATTTTTGATCACTTCTCCCGCAGTGAGGGCATTGGTTTCCAGGTGGAAGGCGGTCCTGGTCGGGGTTGGCCTTCCTCTTGGGATGTTTCTCTCTTTCACCCTTCATTCGTGCCTCTTCTAATTCTGCAGCATTGCTGGTCACATCTGACCTCCAGCTGGTGGGCTCAAGGGCCAGGGCTTCCCAGTTCTCAGTGTCTATGCCACAGTTTTAAAGGTTGGTTTTGAGCCCATCTCTTAATCTCTTTTCCTGCCCACCAACATTCCTTTTTCCAGTCTTGAGTTCGAAGTACAGCAACTGCTTTTGGAGATGGTGGTTGGGAATCTGGACAAGGTGGCCGGTCCAGCGGAGTTGATGGCGGAGGACTGACATTTGTCCGTTTGTCTTCCCGAGAGATTTGCAGAATTTTTCGGAGGCAGCGCTGATGGAATCGTTCTAGGAGTTGCATGTGACATCAGGCATCTGCCTAATAATAGGGACATCAGGCATCTGCCTAATAATAGTAGTAATGACAGTGATGATCATAGAATCATAGAATCAAAGAGTTGGAAGAGACCTCATGGGCCATCCAGTCCAACCCCCTGCCAAGAAGCAGGAATATTGCATTCAAATCACCCCTGACAAATGGCCATCCAGCCTCTGCTTAAAAGCTTCCAAAGAAGGAGCCTCCACCACACTCCGGGGCAGAGAGTTCCACTGCTGAACGGCTCTCACAGTCAGGAAGTTCTTCCTAATGTTCAGATGGAATCTCCTGTAGACAGTCCATGTCTTGCAGGCATATAGCAGGGTTGGGAGGACAGTAGCTTTACAAATAAGCACCTTGGTATCCCTACGGATGTCCCGGTCCTCAAACACTCTCTGCTTCATTCGGGAAAATGCTGCACTCGCAGAGCTCAGGCGGTGTTGTATTTCAGTGTCAATGTTGACTTTTGTGGAGAGGTGGCTGCCAAGGAAGCGGAAATGGTCAACATTTTCTAATGTTGCACCTTCCTTGTCCTTTTGGCATAAAGCACTCTGCTTTCCATAGTTCTGTAGGGATTGGTATTTTCTACCTCCATGGTTTCACTTAATTATTTTCTAGTCGCTGCGGGTTTGAATGCATTCCTAGTACTTCTTAAGATCCTTTATATTAACTTGATGCTCCTCCAGCTCCCTCGATGTATCCTAGATTTTATGAGAATGTGATAATTTCTGTTTTTTTTTAAAATGCATAATTGGAAGTATGATAAGATAAAAAAGGCTTGTGGAAATAATAATAAGAGTGTGTGTTTGTGTGTGCAAAAAGCAGAATACTCTGAAGAAGCCGTTGTTCTTGAGGTCAGCTCCCGAAGAAAGACACGCAGCAGATTATTTTTGGATTAAAGGCTCAGCAGAAGATTTTAGTCAGTGGCTTGTAATAGGGAGAAAAACTTTGAATTGGGATGGTTCTGTACGGAAAGCATCTTCCACAGCTAGTTTTTGATCTTTCTGATAGCAGCAATCTGGCTCCTTCTCTGCCTTCATGTACTCCCTTTGCTGCTTCAGGGTGAACAGCTATACTTTATGTCTGACTTCTCTTCATCATCACTAAGACGAATAGGATGCGGAATATGACCATTAATAAGGTTCGTTTATGAATGTTTCTTGACATTTATGCCCCGTACTTCTAATTCAATGAGGAGCCTGAGACAATGACATAAAACTGTACGCAGTCAAGTATGCACAAAAGGCTTAAAAAGTATACATCTTATAAAACATTAAGACAGAAAATCTAGGACAAACCAATGTAAAAAAGCAGCTTTTAGCTGCAAAGTGAAAATAAGAATAAGATGAAATGAATAGCCACTTTCCTCTCGAAGGATCTCCTAAATGTACTCAATGGTGTCTTTCAAAGGGCAGATGAATTGAGGCCAGATGGAGCTGCCTCAAGAAAGAATTCCTAAAATTGAGTGTATCCTGGAAGAATCATTTACTGGGCATCCGTTCACTCTGGGATGGTGCACCATATGAAAGGAGCCCATTTGGAAAGAGATACTGTTCTGGGTTGTTGTAGGTTTTTTTTGGGCTATATGGCCATGTTCTGGAAGCATTCTCTCCTGACGTTTCACCTGCATCTATGGCAAGCATCCTCAAGAGGTAGTGAGGATGCTCACTACCTCTGAGAATGCTTGCCATAGATGCAGACGAAACATCAGGAGAGAATGCCTCTAGAACATGGCCATATAGCCCAAAAAACCTACAACAACCCAATCTAATTCTTAGGTAAATGGGTTTATAAATCTGTGGAATGACCAGGGTGGGACAAATAACTCTTGTCTGTTGGAGCTAGGTGTGAATGTTTCAACTGACCACCTTGATTAGCATTTGATGGCCTGGCAGTTGTTTGGTGTGGCTTGTTTGTGCCTGGAGCAGTGTTTTGTTGAGAGGTGATTAGATGTCCCTGATTGTTTCCTCTCTGTTGTTTTGCTGTTGTAATTTTAGAATTTTTTAACACCGGTAGCCAGATTTTGTTCATTTTCATGGTTTCCTCCTTTCTGTTGAAACTGTCCACATGCTTATGGGTTTCAATGGCTTCTCTGTTCTCTTGTCATTGACAGGAGGGATCCCGGTAACTTTTAGGAAAAGAAAAGAATACATTTCTGTGTGCTATATTTATTTTTATTGGGAAAGTGTTTTAAAAATTCTGGCTTAATTACTGGTTCAGACGGAAAGATTTATTCATGGATGACTCAATGCACTCTTCCCCTGAAGGTTTAACAAGGTGATCAATACACAGATTTCCGAATAGCTATTTTTCCATGTAATATTCTCTGGATTTCTGACTAATCTGCTCTCTACGTGGGGCTGCCCTTGAAGACGGCCCGGAAGCTTCAGCTAGTCCAGCGCGCGGCAGCCATGTTGTTAACAGGAGCAGGACGCAGGGAGCATACAACGCCCTTGTTGTTTCAGCTCCACTGGCTGCCGATTTGCTACCGGGCCCAATTTAAGGTGCTGGTGTTATCCTACAAAGCCCTAAACGGTTCCGGCCCAAAATACCTTGCGGACCGCATCTCGGCCTACGAGCCCACGAGGACCTTGAGATCATCTGGGGAGGCCCTTCTCTCGGTCCCGCCTGCCTCACAGGCACGCCTGGCGGGGACAAGAGAGCGGGCCTTCTCGGTGGTGGCCCCCCGGCTGTGGAACTCCCTCCCTGCTGAAATTAGACAGGCGCCCTCCCTTATGGCCTTTCGTAAGGGCCTGAAAACATGGCTTTTCGAGATGGTCTTCAACTGAGTGCTATGTTATTGGAAATGACGACCGGAATGGACTACGATTATGAGATTGATTATGACCCCATGATAAGACGAAGCGGATTTTTAGTATAATTAGATGTTATGTATTAGTAAGATGTTGTTTTGTTCTCTTGACTTATTGTAAACTTTTTCTATGTTTTGTACACCGCCACGAGTCGCCCTAGGGCTGAGAGCGGCGGTTAATAAGTGCAAGTAATAAATAAATAATAATAAATAAATAATCTGTCAAAACGAAGGAATAAACTCCCCCAAAATATCCATATAAACAAATCCTTCTGCAGGTAGTGGGCATATTGATTTTGTTAATGTTTGAAGTATTTATTTGAGGATGCAGGAAACAGACTTGTGCTTTGTTAGTGATTTGTAGTTCTCAACCTGTGGGTCCCAGAAATCCTAACAGCTGGTAAACTGGCTACGATTTCTGAAAGTTGTAAGCCAAAATACCTGGGGACCCACAGGTTGAGAACCACTTGTCTAGGGTTATTTGTTGTATGTCAGCCTGTTCAGCCTGTGATTGTGTCTAATGTTCATGTTGATATTCATGATGGGAATGGGGATGATGTTCATGTTGATGGGGTTGATGTTCATGTTGATATTCCTGAAGGAAGTGGGGATGTTGATTTAGCTTCTGGGCCTGGATATGGGAATGAGAGGCCAGAGAGACCCGAGTTGCTGCAAGAGGATTCTCAAGGCCCCAGGCTTGGGAAAGGCTTTTGTCACAGTTCCCTGGTCAGTTATCTGAGAATGAAGTTGATTTTGAGGTGCCAGGTGCAGGAGTTAATGAAGGGAGTGAGACCTTGAATAGAAAAGAAGTTTCAGTATACAGACAGTCCGTGCAGCAATTAAGACGCTCAGCTAGATTTCAACAGAAGTTAGATAGCAAACCGAAACTGAGAAAGAATCCGTTCCTAGCAGTTTTGGAATCAGGGAAGGGTTTATAAATGACTTGTGAGGGACAATTGCTTTAATTGAAGCAACATCAGATTAATGCCAAGTTTCCAGCACAAAGGTCTGCCAGCTCATGTTTACCCATGGCAGTGGTTCTCAACCTTCCTAATGCCACGACCCCTTAATACTCTTCCTCATGTTATGGTGACCCCCAACCATAAAATTAGTTTCGTTGCTACTTCATAACTCATTTTGCTGCTGTTATGAATAGTAACAGATTGAGGGAGGGTATTGATTTTGTCCTGTGGGAGTTGTAGCTGCTGGGATTTATAGTTCACCTACAATCAAAGAGCATTCTGAACTCCACCAATGATGGAATTGAACCAAACTTGGAACACGGAATTTCCATGACCAAGAAAAAATACTGGAAGGGTTTGGTGGGCACTGACCTTGAAATTTGGGAGTTGTAGTTTACCTACATCCAGAGAGAACTGTAGACTCAAACAGTGATGGATCTGGACCAAACTTGGCACGAATTCTCAGTATGCCGAAATGTAAACACTAGTAGAGTTTGGGGGAAATAGACCTTGACATTTGGGAGCTGTAGTTGCTGGGATTTATAGTTCACCTACAATCAAAGAGCATTCAAACCCTACCAAGGATTGAATTGGGCTAAACTTCCCACACTGAACCCCCATGACCAACAGAAAATACAGTGTTTTCTGGTGGTCTTTGGTGACCCCTCTGACACCCGTCTGACACCCCCTCGCGACCCCTCCAAGGGTCCCGACCTCCAGTTTGAGAAACACTGACCTATGTAATATGCTTCTGTATTGTTCATGGAATCAAGTGACTGCCTTCATGGATTTCCTTGGGCTCTTTGTTCCTGTCTTTTTTTATACCAATTGGATTACTTTTTACTGTGAATTACTTTTTACTGCTTTGCCTACATATATTCTTAAATCAACTACTTGTTGATGTTTAAAGTCAGAGGTAATTCTGCTGTGGACTATGACATTATCATTCCAGGGAAATGAATGCAGAAATCCATTCTGAAGGACCCCAGAATTGCTAGGCGAATGCATGAAGCTCTGCCACTGTTTGTGCTTCTCCATGGTGCTCTGTGAGCTGGAGACTACGTTATACTAAGTTATACTAAGAAGTCTGTAATGAGTATTCATTCTAATTAACTTAAATTAAGGACAATGGCTTTTGGTGGCCTGGTCTGTGGAGCACATCCTCTTTCGCCTTCCTCTGAAAAGTTTCTAAAGTGGAAGGAAAAATAAGAAATATATTTTCCTAGTTCCAACAGACTTCACTACCTCTGAGGATGCTTGCCATAGATGCAGGCAAAATGTCAGGAGAGAATGCCTCTAGACCATGGCCATACAGCCCGAAAAAACCTACAACAGCCCAGTGATTTTGTCCATGAAAGCCTTCGACAATACAAGAAATATTGATTCATCAATTAAGCGGAGTGTATTTTACAGTCTTGGCCCCACTTCTCTCCCCCAAGTCCCCCTTTCTGTTAAAGACTAGAACTGGAATTTGATGAGAGCAGATAAAGTCTAGTTTGGAAAATATTACTCATAGATTCAAGAAGTGGTGGAGAAAATAGTTAAAAATGGTAAAATCAACATTCTAGCAGCCAGCTTTGAATTGTGAGTAACCAAAGGTTTATTCTAGAATTGTGCAACAGGTGTTTTAGAGCTGTGGATAAAGTTATTTGTGAATACATTTTTAAAATTCCCCCCCCCTAAAATGTGGGTGATATTTATCTATAGTATATACTGCTTATGTTTTTGTGTCTTTATGTATGTTTTGAAATAGCCTTTGGTTGCAACCAATTAAACTGGTATCGTACGCTGGATGGTTGAAGCAGCTGTTCTAAATTCCTGGTGGCTTCCTTCCGATTTCTAGGTGCCTGAAGGTTTGTCTTGAGTTTTCTCCACTTGTAAGCCTGCCAGAGAAAAAAAGCATGAGTAAGGAGGGAGCAATATTGACATCATCTGTCTTCTGAGATGGAGGAATTAAAGTTCAGAGGCGTTTCCAGTGGAGTAACGTCATGTGGAAGAAGTGTGCCATTGTGTTGGTTGCTTGCTGGCCTAGAATAACAGGGCCGCCTTGCAGTGGGTCAGGACAAGCCTGTCCAGAAATACTACCTGAAGCAAACTCCTGCTTATGTTTGGCCTTACTGGTTTTGAAGCAGAGCCCAGAACTCATCATACTCTTCCTGTGCAAATAAATATTTATTTGTGTTTAATTTATCTCCCACTCTTTTGTGTGCCCCCTCCTCAGTCAATCAAGATGGCTAACAGTGATAAAACTAGATAAAGACCAGTAGAATTAGAATGTAAATACCACTTAAAAGCACAATTAACACATGGACTTCTGGGTGGACGTTATGGTGTTAGGACGTGCACTTTGATAGGTCTCGGGTGCCACCGCTTCTGCGATCAGGTAGAGTCTCAAGGCTTCCTCTCCAGGGTCAGAAATAAGACCTAGGAGACAGCCAAACACATGGGGAACCTGCCTATGGTCCCAGCGACACTCACTCCTCAAGGGTGAGGGTCCATGGACCTGACAAGTGGTTTCTACCAGGCGTGTGGGTCGCGGGAAAGCGTGCGCTGGGGGAAACTCTGGTTTACTGCCGCCAAATTCTATCTTTAACTGAGCGAAGAAGATGATGAAGTTAGTAACTCAAAGTCTTACAAAATCTATTTCTGGGGGTGGTTGGACATCTCCCTGAAAAGAATTCAATTTATAAGCAATTTATTGTCGAAGGCTTTCATGGCCGGAATCACTGGGTTTGGAAATTGTTCCCCCACTTTCGATGTTTATTCTCTCTTTGACCCGTCGCAAACTAGGTTCCTGCAGGAGCAAACCTTGCTAGCACGTCCCTGATGTCATGAGACTCCGCCTCTCACCCCGCCCCTTTCTCCGCCTCTTTCTTCGTGCGAGAGTGGTTTTTCCTTTGCTAGGGCAGCATTGCCAGCGTACTCTCTCAGTTGGCAGAATTCAACTGAGAGAAAATGCGGGCAATGCTGCCCTAGCAAAGGAAAAACCACGCTGGCAAAGAGAAAGGGGCGGAGAAAGGGGCGGGGAGAGAGGCTCATGACGTCAGGGACGTGCTAGCAAGGTTTGCTCCCGCAGGAACCTAGTTTGCAGCGGCTCTTTGAATTAAAACCCAATAAAAATCTATTTTTTTTAAAAAAGTACAATGAACACATGACTCTAGGGAGCTGAATCTCCTAATTGGTCAAAACCCATGTCATCAGTTGAATCTCCTTTGGGGGAGAAGAAGCATTTAATAATAGTGCTAACAATCAGCTATGCCGCTTAGAGGCCAGTACTTATCTTTGGAAAGGCAACCTGCTTGTATAGATAGACCCAGCCTAGTCAGCCTTGCAAAGAAACTGCAAAGCCTAGTAGTTGACAGTCTCACTTGTGTCCGTAACACATGTCCATAAAGGAGATGGGATGGAAAAAAGCTCCCTCCAAAGACCCAAGAACCTGGGCTGACTTTTAATGGAGAATATTATTTTAGAAAGTCTGAGAAGCACTAGCTGGACAACTGAGGGCTGAGCTAATTGTTGTTGTGTACCAGCACCATTGCATTCATTGGCCTTAATTTTCTCTTTCCTGGAAACTTAATAGGGACCAGAAGCAAGGAGACTATCGCTGTCACCAGACCAGGGATCATCACTTTGAGCAGTACTGATACTGAGGTTTGCAAAAGGACTTAATCAACCTTTTGAATTCTTATTACAAATACATTTGTATGTGGCGAACTTATCAAAAACAGTTTAATCTGGCCTGATGAGTTGGATGAGGATGAGCAAGCTGAGGATCAATCCTGACAAAACAGAGGTCCTCTAGGTCAGTCACCTGTTTGACTGGGGTATTGGGTGGCAACCTGTGCTGGACGGGATTGCACTCCCCCTGAAGTCACAGGTCCATCGTTTGGGGGTTCTTCTGGACTCAGCACTGACGCTTGAAGTACAGGTGTCGATGGTGGCCGGGAGAGCCTTCGCACAATTAAAATTCGTGCGCCAACTGCGACCATACCTCGTGAAGTCTGACTTGACCATGGTGGTCCATGCCTTAGTTACCTCTAGACTGGATTACTGCAATGCACTCTACATGGGGCTACCCTTGAAGGCGGCCCGGAAATTACAACTCATCCAACGGTCGACAGCCAGATGAATAATTGGGGCAACTTACAGAGAGCAGTCAACCCCCCTGTTTAAGGAGCTCCATTGGTTGCCATTCATTTTCTGGTCCCAATTCAAGGTACAGGTTCTTACCTATAAAGCCCTAAACGGTTTGGGACCCGCCTACCTTTGTGATCGTATCTCTCTCCATGAGCCAGCCTGAACTCTTCGATCTTTGGGGGAGGCCCTCCTTTCGCCTTTGCCAGTTTCTCAGACTCGCCTTGTGGGCACAAGGGAGAGAACCTTCTCCTCTGTGGCCCAACGACTCTGGAACTCATTGCCCGGAGAGTTTAGGAAATCTCCGACTTTAGAAAGCTTTAAAAAGAATCTCAAGATTTGGCTCTGCCTTTGTGCTTTTGGAGAGGAGTCACATAATCCTAAACTATTGCTCCACTCAATGTTCTTGTCCTAGAAGTACACCCACCCTTGTATGAAGGTCTGTCTACTACCCTGTCACTATAAGATTTCTCCCTCACAAATGCTTCTGCTCTTTTATCTCACACCCTGAGTTTTAATTCATTTTATGTACATGCGGCCTGCTCACTGTCACTATGTTTGATTTATGTTTTGTGTATATTGTTTACTGCATATGTTGTTTTATTGTAATTTGCATTTTATTTTATTGCAATTTGTTGTTTGGGCTTGGCCTTATGTAAGCTGCCCCGAGTCCCCATTGGGGGAGATGGTAACGGGGTATAAATAAAGTTTATTATTACTATTATTATTGGATGGATGGTACAGAGGATTTGAGGAGTTGCCCTCCTCACCACCTGATATTTTGAAATAAGTAATCTTACCTTGTTTGGTAGCCATGCAATTGTCTTCTTGTTGTTATGTGCTTTCAAAGTCACTTTGACATATGGCAACCCCGTGCTAGGATTGCTTTTGCAAAATTCTTTGCCTTTGAGTCACCTCTGGGCTAGAGAAAGGCGGGGAAAAATGTCGTAAATAAATAAATAAGATTCTCAGAGTTGGCTTGCCATGGCCTTCCTCTAAGGCTGAGATGTTGACTTTCCCAAGGTCACCGAGTAGGTTTCATGTCTGAGCAGGGATTTGAGGGAGGCTTGAGAATACCTTCCCCGTGAAATGCATGGAGTTACTATAATTTGGCCAGCAATTTGAAGACACACATAGCACTCTTTTAAGCTACTCTTTGGGAGTGCTTTTATGTGGATAGCAAGAGGGAAAAGAGTTAACACGCAGCCTGCTTTAAAAAAAAAGCCCTTTGGAGATATTTCGCCTTTTCCATTGATTGCATTTTGTGAAAAGAGTCACGTAAGCAGCTTCTTTCTAAGGGAATAATAGGTTTTCCTTTTTTTGATCTGAAGTCTTCTTTTACTTCTTGGGCAGATGGATCAGTAAAATAGGAAGACTGCTGTCTGCGGTTAGTGATAATGACCAAACCTTCTCTTTTAAATCCCCTTTCGTAACCACTGGAAAAATTGATATTTGCAATCTTTTCTCCACACTTCTAGGGAAAACGACAAGACAGATTTGTGTATGTGTGTAGAAATGATGAAAATATGAGAGTTGAAATGTGAGTAACTCTTGCAAAATTTAGACTAAGCAGATTGCTTTCCTGGAAGTCACTTGCAAGCAACGTGCTGATTTCTGCATATTTTGAACTGTATAGCCATATTTCATGATCATTGGCTGAATGTTAGAATAATACCCTTCTGTTTCGCTCAAGTTACGAACCAAGGTCTGTGAACTCGTATTATTTGGTTGCTATTATGATCTTTGTGTGTATGCTGGTTGGCTCGGAAGATTTAGCTAGGGGATCTGTTTTTCCTTCTCCTCTTGTTTTGGTCATCATCAGTCTTTATTCTTTTTCCCATCTATTTTTCATCTGCCTCTTCCTCTAAATCAGTGGTTCTCAACCTATGGGTGCTAGAAACAATATCATACGAAAGCTGACTGGCACAACCTGGGGATCACAACCAGACACAGTGAAGACATCTGCCCTTGCGCTATGCTACTCTGCTGCTGAGTATGCATGCCCAGTGTGGAACACATCTCACCACGCTAAAACAGTGGATGTGGTTCTTAATGAGACATGCCGCATTATCACGCATTGCAGAAGATGGTCAGTGGTTTGCTCTTCTCCACACTCGCATGTCGAGGATTCCACTTTGTAGCCCCATTTCTTGAGGTTGGCTCTGCATCTTGTGGTGCCAGAACGCAGTCTGTTCAGCGCCTTCCAAGTCGCCCAGTCCTCTGTGTGCCCAGGGGGGAGTTTCTCATTTGGTATCAGCCATTGGTTGAGGTTCTGGGTTTGAGCCTGCCACTTTTGGACTCTCGCTTGCTGAGGTGTTCCAGCGAGTGTCTCTGTAGATCTTAGAAAACTATGTCTGGATTTAAGTCGTTGACGTGCTGGCTGATACCCAAACAGGAGATGAGCTGGAGATGTCTCTGCCTTGGTCCTTTCACTATTGGCTGCCACTTCCTGGCGGTGCCTGTGCCCTACACCACTGGAGAAATTACACTTCTTAGCCAGTATTGCACCACCTGACATCTACTGGGAAGTAGCAGCCAATAGTGAAAGGACCAAGGTAGAGACATCTCCAGCTCATCCCCTGTTTGGGTATCAGCCAGCACGTCAACGACTTAAATCTAGAAATAATTTTCTAAGATCTACAGAGACACTCGCTAGAATACCTCAGCAAGCGAGAGTCCAAAAGTGGCAGGCTCAAACCCTTGCGTCAACACCAGAGGCACTCCAAGTGGCCAGATTTTGTATTTTGTCTGTTTGTTTGTTTTGTTCTGTTAGAAATGCAATACAATTGACTGGTTGCCCTGACACAACAAATAAAAACCTATGGGTCCCCAGATGTTTTGGCCCTTAATTACCATAAATCCTAACAGCTGGTAAACTGGCTGGGATTCTTGGGAGTTGTAGGCCAAAACATGGCTGAGATTTCTGGGAGTTGTAGGCCAAAACACCTGGGGACTCACAGGTTGAGAACCACCTGTCCTATAGGATTCTCAAAAGGGAATGCATTTCAGCAAGAAAGAGGAGTGTTCCTGCCCTCAGGTATACTACCGAAAAGATATCTGCTGGGGTTTGCTTCCAGGAACCCTTATGAATACCAAGATCTGTGGATGATCAAGTCCTATTATAAACAGTGGCATAATAAAATGGTGTCTCTTATTAAAAATGGTAAAATCAAGCTCTGCTTTTTGGAATGTTTGAGAGGAGGGAGGGAGTATTTGCAAGCTATGGATAAATAATCTGTGGATAGAGAAGGTCAACACAGAAGGAAGAAATAAAGAGGAATGAAGAGAAAAACGAGCAGACATAGGCACCTACTCTGAAAATGACATAATTGCCCTGTGGAATTGCAACAGGTCAGGAAGAGACAGAGCTGGGAAGAGGAATGGCTCTGCTTCTCCTCACTCCTTCTGTTATTGTCTGATAGAGTGGGTACTGCTAGATAACTGCTGGGGGAATGCGGAGGCCAGTGAAGCGAGTCTTGTCAGCAAGGTTGATGGAATGCTTACAGAGATGCCCATTAAACAGCAGTCCCCGACAGATGCTTTTTCATGATGTGTTCCTGCCTGCGTTGTTAGTTCTGATCCTGTTATTATTTCATTTTACACGTAGCTCTCAGTCATCGAACTGTATGTAAATGAAAGCCAGGGTGGCTTCGACTGAAGGAGACTGTGGCCAAGACCTGTGAGGTCCCAGGCTGCTCCTTTTTTGGTGTCACCTGCATGCTCCTCTGTTGCTCAGTCAATGGTCCAGGATGTGGAGCCACTTGGTTGCGGTGGTGCAGCCAGGAAAGAAGGGGCGGTTGTCTTCCTCTTGAACTTCCAATGAACTCTTCCTAGGAAACCAGAGAAAGAATACAGGACTTGTTCATGGTGTGCTCAGAGGGACAAATGTCCAGAGGACAGCCAAAGGTCTGGAAACCAAGATCTGGCTTAGAGAACTGGGTAGGTTTATCTTGGAGAAGCAAAGATTGAGAAATGATAATGATATCCATCTTTAACTATCCAAAGAGATGCCATGTGGAAGATACAAAGAGTGTCAGAACCCAGAAGCCTTTAAACACGCCAGACACAAATCAAAGGTTCAAACACAGCTTTATTGTAAACAAAAGGTCTTGAAAAGCACTTAACTGCAGTGCTAAAGTCTGCTGGAGCAATTTGGCACCAAAAACAAGTCAATAGGAGAAACTAAAATATAATCCGTATTATAGCGCTGCCTCTTAATCCGGTTTAAACTAAAGATGAAGCAATTCGCTTAAAAATCAAAATGTAGCAAGAACACAGTCTATAAAGTTGAGAGAACGTTGTTTCAAAACTGAAAGTTGTTAAAGTCACAAAGATATTAGCAAACAAAGTCCAGAAGTCCAAAAGCGAAGTCAAACCAGTCCATAGTCAATTCCGTAGAGAAGCAAAGCTGGAACGTTGAAGTCACTCAGGAAACAGGAGCACAGGAACACGCACAGCTATAGCCCAGGACCCAAGGTGGAAAGTTGGCAGATACAAAAACTTATGTCCCCAAGAAGACACTTTGCCTTCTGCAACTTGCAATTCAAACTGAACCCCCTTATATCTTACAATTCATCGTTGGAGCTTGATGAGTTCCCCGCCCTCTCATCATCACTCCCAGCTGCTTCCAAGCCTGCAGCTGAATGCCCATCCCTCCACCTCTGCCAACGAGTATCAGGATTCAGATCCTGCCAAGAGTCCCCTGGCTGCCAATCTTCAGTGAACCCCTCAAATTCCTCACTAGAGGTGGGCTGGTTACAGATATCCTTTATGTTTTGCACACTGGTCCAATTTAACTCCTCATCATCTTCCATGTCACTCCCAGTCCCAGAACTCCTTTCAAACCCAAAGAAATCTTCATCCTCTGTTGGTGCACAAAGTATTTCCCGAATACGCTTCCTTTGTAATTCCCCTTCAGACTCTGGCTCTCGAGTAGCCCTCTTTACACCTCTGCTCCCTTCCCCATCCCCCATTTCCCAATCAGAGAAAGCTGGGAACGTGTCAGTATCGCTTGGAGCCATAATGATTTCTCTAATGTTCTGACGCTGCTGTTCCCCTTCTGACTGTAAAGGAGACCCGTTTTCCCTGCTACTAGGAGTAGCAACTTGAGCAACATGCTGAACTACAACAAAGAGTTTGTTTTTTGCTGCTCAAAAGATTAGCACATGACCTGTGGATCCAAATTACGAGAGAGGGGATTCTAGATATATATTAAGAAGAACTTCTTCACTGGAAGAGCCATTCAAGAGTTTTCTAGAGAGTGTCGGACTCTCTTTTGTTGAAGGCTTTTAAGTAGAGTTTAGTTAGGCATCTGTCCAATTCTGGGCACCACAATTCAAGAGAGATATTGACAACCTGGAATGTGTCCAGAGGAGGGTGACTAATAGGATCAAGGTTCTGGAGAACAAGCCCTATGAGGAGCGGCTTAAGGAGCTGGGCATGTTTAGCTTGAAGAAGAGAAGGCTGAGAGAAGATATGATAGCCATGTATAAATATGTGAGAGGAAGCCACAGGGAGGAGGGAACAAGCTTGTTTTCTGCTTCCCTAGAGACTAGGACGTGGAACAATGGCTTCAAACTACAAGAAAGGAGATTCCACTTGAACATGAGGAAGAACCTCCTGGAACTCTCTGCCCAAGAGTGTGGTGGAGGCTTCTTCTTTGGAAGCTTTTAAACAGAGGCTGGATGGCTATCTGTCAGGGGTGATTTGAATGCAATATTCCTGCTTCTTGGCAGAATGGGGTTGGACTGGATGGCCCATGAGGTCTCTTCCAACTTTTTTTTTAAAATATATTTTTATTAGCATTTTTCAGTTGGATATATACATACAATAGGATGTTGGGGGGGTTTGCGGGGCTTGGATAGGAGGGAACAAACAGGAGAGGAGGGGGTGGGTGCGAGGTCACCAGGGGGTTGGGGAGTACGGGATCCCGGGGACTTGGGAAGGGGGGGACAGTGCGACTGCTTAAAAAAAAAGCTTGACTTCCAGAATAGTTGGCGGAAGATGTTCCTCCTTTTATAGATACTTCTCTTCTTTCCTTCTTGTTTGGTTTCCACTACCTTATGGTCCGTATTCTTGTAGAATTTTTTTCTTTTCTTTTAGGTATGACCTCATCGGTTCCCAGTCCGTCCTTCTTTTCTTATTTTTGTCATATAATAGATTAGCGAGGGAGTCCATCTCCATTAGGTCTCTGACTTTTAAAAGCCAGTCTTCTATCGTGGGCAATTCTTTTTGTTTCCACTTGCTCGCCAGTACTGTTCTTGCTGCTGCTGTTAGATGGTAAAGAATTCTATCTTTATTGGTGTCGAGGTCGAAGTCTATTAAGTGAAGTAAATAATATTCAGGCTTTAAAGCAAATTTTGTTTGGATAATTAGTTGGGTCTGTTTATGGATCTCGGTCCAGAATCTCTTCACTTTCCTGCACTGCCACCAGGTGTGCAGGTATGTACCTAGTTGAGAGCCGCATTTCCAGCAGTTACTATTAATTCCTTTGTAAAACCTCGATATTTTTTGTGGGGTAAGGTGCCACCTGTAAGCCATCTTATACCAATTTTTTGTTATGGCTGCCGAGCTGGCATATCTGATCTTTTTCCTCCAGATGTCTTCCCATTCTTGGAGAAGGATGGTATGTTCAAAATCTTTAGCCCACGCAATCATGCAATCTTTGACTGTGTCCTTTTCAGTGTCCCATTCTAATAGCTTGCTATAAATCTCTTCCAACTTTTTGATTCTATGATCTCTTAGGAGTTTCTTAGTTGTGCATTTCTGTGTGGTAGGGGATTGGACTAGATGACTTTCAACTCTTAAGATTATAGGATTCCATGACCCAATAAACCAAAGCCAACAAATTTGACTTGTGACATACACATTTGCTCCTGTGAGTAAGTTGGTTGACCATGTGTTCTTTTGACTTGGGCTGAATGCAGGATTATGGAACAGAGCTTGCTAAACCGTGTTTTTCTGTCACTTGATTCACAACTTAGTAATGACGTTAAAGTGCACATTATCATCGAGAAAAGCAACAACTGCCAGTCAAACCATCATACATTTTCTTTCTTTTAGAGAGGCCTATTTGTTTGCGTGTGTATCAGCATTTGAATGACACATCTGAAGCACTAAAAACCAGGGCAGCTTCCAAAATACTTTCAGAAACGTACGTGCTCCACACTGAATTTGTTTTTCAAGCATAATGCCCTGCATTTGGAAAATTGGAACCCACCCCCGCTGCTCCAATTATTTGGTGATCTTCTGACTTAAAAAGAAAAGCTTTGATGGCTTACCCTGAAATTTGTTTTCTGAGTCTAAATTGGACCTCTCTCAAGTACCATTTCTGGAAACAGATAAGTCACTTGATAGGCCTCGTGACTGATGCCAAAGTGGAGAGCCTTTGTGGGGATCAGACAAGTGCTATGCACGCTCCGGATGCGGATTGTTCTACTGATGTAATGCTCCTATATCCTTCATGAGTCCCAAGTAGCGGGAAATGGGACACTCTTAATGGCAGTGCTGGTAGCAATGGTGTACTGCTTTTTTGGACTGTAGAGGAATGAATTGTAATTTGTGTTTGACACGTAAGCGGTAATACTGTTTGTAGCTTCTGCTGTGCTTCTTCCAGAATTGATTCTGAAGATATATTGCTTCTCATACAAAACTGAGATCTGTTGGTGTAGAAGGTGGCTGGTTTTCAGATTGCTTTGACCTCTTCATTTGGGGGAAAAAAACCGCGAGAAGGTAGCTGATGCTCTGCTAAACAGAGAGAGTCCAAATGCTTTTGGTGCTCCAGGCAGTGTCTTAGATCTTTCAAACTCTTTCAAACTCCTCTGTCTGAATGCAGTGTGCACATTACTCACACTCCCTTATAGATAGAACTGTTCTAGTCCCACACATGCCATTAATTTCCCCTCTGCTGGGAATATATGAACTCATCTGACGATGAGAACAGCCTGCCTGTTTTCTGTGTGATCTCAGGATGAGGGAGATATGAGTGTGCAGGGCTTCTGAGCCAGTGTCATGTAGTGAGTTGTGTGGGGACTCTCTTGTAGAATCAGTTCAAGCTTTTCCAAGTTACGCCAGTGATTGTGTGACATATAAAGTGGCCTCTTTGGCTTTGGCTACAAAAAGCCAGCAAGAGAGAGCTAGATAAGATTGTCAAAAATGCCATGGTAAATACATTAATTGGTTGATTGAAGTATTGGACAATAGTTCTGAACCTCAAGAGTTCAAATCCCTGTTCAGCTGTGAAGATCCATTTGACCAAAACCAGTTTGGGTAATTTACTGTATATAGTTATGTATAAGTTGGTCTCAAGTATAAGTTGAGTGTGGGTTATGAGACCCATATTATGGATTTTGATATGACCTGTTGGTATATTGAGGGTCATGTGATGGAGAGGAGAGTGCCAACACCATCCCAGGTGGCCAATCATTCCTGTCCATTACAATTTTCCTACCCAGACGTTCAAAACACCTAGGGGCGGCTCAATCCATTACGCAAAGCAACTATTTGCAGTATAGTTGATTTTGCCCAGGGGCGCTCTTGAGGCGCTCTTGGGGGGAAAAAAGACCTTGACACATGCGAGTTGTAGTTACTGGGATTTATAGTTCACCTACAATCAAAGAGCATTCTGAACTCCACCAATGATGGAATTGAACCAAATATGGCACACAGAACTCCCATGACGAACAGAAAATATTAGGCTTGGGTGGTTTCGTTCGTTAATTTCGTAATTCGTTATTAATTCGTATTTAAATTAGCTTACGATCCAATATTGAGCCATGCAGGAATACTGTGAGGAGCAAATTAGATTCGAAACAAATTTTTCAATTTATTTCGTAATTAGTTCGTAATTATTTCGTAATTATTTCGTAATTAGTTTCGCATGTCTGGTGCAAGTTTTATAGTTGTTGTGTGTTTTATCACACCAACAGTCAACAACAGAGGGAGAGGGAAGCTTCAGAAGTTCCCCCTGTCCCATTTGGAGGTTTTTTTAGCATATTGCGCAATCACGTCCGCCATTAACGAATCGATTCATAATTTTACGAAATTTTGTATATTTCAAAATTTTTAAAAGGAAAATTTTGGAATTATTAAAAAAAACAAAATGCAAGTTCCCCTAAAAACAAAATGAGTTTAGAACCAAATTTTTCCATGGTTACCCAAGCCTAGAAAATATATATCAGTGATTGGTTGTGGGGAGGGGGGCAAAATACTGTTTCCTTACCATTGAAAATTACCTAGGGCCGCCTCTGAAAACACCAGAAGTGCTGACACAATGGAGAACAGAGGTGGCTGGTGCTTCTTTTAGGACAGTTCTCCCTGCGGTGACTAAGTTATCACTTTTTCCCACTTTAGTCAGAGAAGGGGATGATTTCTTTTATGATAAGAGTTAGGTACAGGGCTTACATTGACCTTTGGATGAGTCGATCCAGGTGTTTTGGGTTGATTTTTGGACTAACATTTCTAGACTTATGTACAAGCATATACAGTATGATCTCTCAGGCTCAGAGGGAGGCAAAAGCAAATTCCTTCTGAGAAAATCTTTCAAGGAAAACCCTTTCAGAGTTGTCATAAGTTGGAAACAACTTGAAGGCACCCAAGAACGGGGCTCCTGGACTTGGGAGTTTCAGTGAACTTCAACCTCTTGTTTCTGTTTGGTACTGAGTGTGCAGACAAATCAGAAGTTAATACACAACCACGATTCTGAGAGATTTGGTCATACATACAGTTCAAAAGCTTTGGATTTGGTGCTGACGATTCCATTCTAAATTTCTTTTCATTAAATTCTTCAAGTTTAACATGGTTTGTAGATGGTTGAGAGAATGGGGTGAAGCATGTCTTATTCTGAAGAGTGCTACTTAGCTGTGTGGCTGTGTTAACTAAGCGCATTCATTGTGTGGCTCAGAGTTTCTACCAAATGAAGAGTTGAGGAGATGACTCACTTGACTTGAATTTTTGTGCATATTCTTGTTTCCTTCTGCATTTTCCCCCTTTGATATCTAAACAGAAAGTGGTCCTGTTGGTTCCTGTTCTCCTTACTGTTCTTTCTCCTGCGTCGGAGCTGAGGGCAAGGACAACAACAGCCAGTACCTTGTTTGTTGAGTCATATGTGGGCTTGGCAAGGCCTGATGTCATGCGAAGCCCATTAGAACAAAGCCTGAGGATCTCTTTTATGTTAACAGCATGGTATGCATTTTTGACATCCCTTTCAACTTAGAAAAAAGCCACTTAATGTTAAAGATTTAAGCAGTCTCCAGGTAGCCTGTGGTTGGTTGCCTAAAGATAAGGCATAGATTACATTATCTTTTTGCAAGCCAGCTGTGCTCTTTGAATTAATGACTTTATGTTCAGGTTTTTTGGCTGCTTCTCCTCCTCTGCCTCCCCCTGCCATTTGCTTTATGAAAACCTGTTCAGGAACATGCTATTAAGTAGGACTGCTGCCCAAGAACTAGAATATGAACCCCATGGAACGTGACATTCAGGTCCTTTGTATTTCTCTGTATGAATGCATTGTCTAGTGTGGTAGTTTGTTAGATGTATTGCATGTTACACATCTTATTTCTTGTATTTGTGTTTGGTTAGTTCTCCCTAAGTATCTTTTTATATATTATAACTTGTGTGTGTCTGTATCTGTATCTATATCACTGTAATACAACGGATACCCAGGCTTTGCATTCAACTCATGGCTTGCTTCCCAATCCCTGTCTTAAGGCTTCATTTTGCTTATCTCTGACTCAAGAAATCCTGACGTGGTGCTTTTTAGCACCTTCATATCACCTGTTGACTTACCTCTTGACTTCTCAGTTTCACAAAGTTATCTTAGGCCTTTTGATGAGGGTTCTATACTTTTACATTTATGTTTCAAATGTTTGAAATGAGTTGTTTTAAATAAGATCCTTTAAAGTTTTTTTCCCAAAAATGTATTATACATTTTTTGAGTTATATTTTGCTTAAACCTATCTTGGAAACTGCTTTGGAGAAAAATGAAATAGTGAAGTGAAATGTAGCTTCCTTTTTATGTGACTGTTGTATGTCAACCTGTTCAGCCTGTGATTGTGTCTGATGTTCATGTTGATGTTCATTATGGGAATGGGGATGATGTTTCTGATGGTGGGCCTGGCATTGGGGGTGAGGGTTTGTGTTGCACCTCAGAATAGATTTACCTTGCTGAAATCACCAGAACTGCACACTGACTGAAGTCTTTGTAGTTTATTAAAAAGTAAAAGATGAAAAGTTTAAAAAGCAAATAGTGTTCCAAAGATCAATAAAACATAGCACTGTGAAGCAGAATTCCAAGTGGCACCAACGAAACAAAGTCCCATGAGAACATGACAAAATCCCAAGACCATGGACACAGGAAAATGAGCACAAGCTGCTTGGTTGAGCGAGAAGTTGAGGGAGAAGTTGAGCAAGAAGGTTTGTTTTCAAACACGCTGCTTAATACCCTTTGCAAGACATGAAAGCATTTTTTTGGCTTCTGACCTCCTTCTTGTTGGCTATTCTCACACTCCTTCAAACTCTGAATTCCAAACGGTCAGCCCGATCTAAGATTCCCGTTTCATCAAGGTCAGGCTACTCGTTATTGTCAGTCTGGTTACCTTTCTGCCTACTATCAGGCTAAGAACTGTCCTGATAGTAGGCAGAGTCAATTTGCACCTGGCTAGTTTTAGTATCAAAAACATCATTCCTTGCTGTGGGAAACTGAACTTGCACACTCTGTTCTTCATTGTCTACAACAGGAACATTTTGAACCTGATTGTGAACCTGAATCCTATCATCCTCGTCAGAGTTGCTCTGAGACTCCATCTGAGTCACAACACTATCAGTCTGTGTCTGTGGTTCCAGCTGAGTCACAAAAGTTTGCTTGGGTTGGACTCAGAAGAGAGGTCTGAGCTGTCTCAGGAAGATTCATAAGGCCACATTCTTGGAAGAGGCCCTTCACAGCTTTTCTCAGAACAGTTGTCTGAAAATGATTTGTCAGGTGCAGGAAGTAATGAGGGAGAAGATAATGAAAGCTTGGACAGAATGCAAACTTTTATCTCTTTTTCTGTAGCTGAAAAAGAGGCAAAGTCTTCAGAGACTGAGACAATCATTTCAGCTACAGAAAAAGAGAAAACAAACCTTTATTTGTTGGGAAGATCAAGACAAATAGTTCCCTTTCAGTTTTGGGATCTGAAAAAGCTTTATAATGATTCATAGAATCATAGAATGAAAGAGTTGGAAGAGACCTTATGGACCATCCAGTCCAACCCCATTCTGCCAAGAAGCAGGAATATTGCATTCAAATCACCCCTGACAGATGGCCATCCAGCCTCTGTTAAAAAGCTTCCAAAGAAGGAGCCTCCACCACACTCCGGGGCAGTGAGTTCCACTGCTGAATGGCTCTCACAGTCAGGAAGTTCTTCCTCGTGTTCAGATGGAATCTCCTCTCTTGTAGTTAGAAGCCATTGTTCCATTGCGTCCTAGTCTCCAAGGAAGCAGAAAACAAGCTTGCTCCCTCCTCCCTGTGGCTTCCTCTCACATATTTATACATGGCTATCATATCTCCTCTCAGCCTTCTCTTCTTCAGGCTAAACATGCCCAGCTCCTTAAGCCGCTCCTCATAGGGCTTGTTCTCCAGACCCTTGATCATTTTAGTCGCCCTCCTCTGGACACATTCCAGCTTGTCAATATCTCTCTTGAATTGTGGTGCCCAGAATTGGACACAATATTCCAGGTGTGGTCTAACCAAAGCGGAATAGAGGGGTAGCATTACTTCCTTAGATCTAGACACTATGCTCCTCTTGATGCAGGCCAAAATCCCTTTGGCTTTTTTTGCCACCACATCACATTGTTGGCTCATGTTCAACTTGTCCACGAGGACTCCAAGAACCTTTTCACACGTACTGCTCTCGAGCCAGGCATTGTCCTCCATTCTGTATCTTTGCATTTCATTTTTTCTGCCAAAGTGGAGTATCTTGCATTTGTCACTGTTGAACTTCATTTTGTTAGTTTTGGCCCATCTCTCTAATCTGTCAAGATCGTTTTGAATCCTGCTCCTGTCCTCTGGAGTATTGGCTATCTCTCCCAATTTGATGTCGTCTGCAAATTCATGGGCGAGAGTTGCCTCAGTTGGCTCAACGTTGTTATTTTTATCACGATATTGCTTTAAAGTGCTCTGAGTGTCAAGTACCAAGTTTTGTCTATGAGATTTTCCTGCTGTCTAGTTTCATGGATTTTTATGTACTCGTGCATCTTGTTTTCTTTTGAAGCCTATGGACTATTTTATATTGGACCTTTACTGTTCTGCTATTTTTTATTGCTTTGGGTACATATATTCTTCAATAAACTGCTTGGTGATTTTACCAAGCTGTTGTGGTGTTTAAGGTCAGAAATGTTCCTGCTCTGGTGTACAACAGTGGCTTGGATAGGTGATCATATGCAACCATAATTACAATGGTGGTTCAAATGATTTCTCTGGAAATACTGCTAGGTTTTTTATATAATTAAGAGAATTGTAATGATGACCCAGTGGCCAAAATGCCAAGGCCTTACTATGGCTGTCCCTGGCTTTCCCTTGCCAGTTTCTTCCCTTATGGAGATCCATTTTGGTGGGTCCGCTGACTTTGCATGAGGAATTGGAAGTGGGTGGCTTTCTTTAAAAAGATCAGCTGGGACGCCACTGCGCATGGAGAATGACAGGCTGCGCTCTGGATCTCAGCCAATGTTTGAAAGGCGCACAGGTGCAAAATAATGTAGATTCAACACCAGCTTGTGGGTATTTCTAGATATATCCATTTCTGGCATACTGCATGTATCTAATTTTGGGAGATTGCTGTTGTCTCAGTAGGCAATCCACATTTTCTGTTTATAAGTGCTTAGTGATTACAGTGAACTTCTGATATGGAACAAAGATTACATAAAGGAAAGGACAGGATCTTTAGCAATCTGTTCGATTCCGAGTCCTAGCGTTCATTAACCTTGCCTCTCCTTTCTCTGCATCTTATTTCCCATAGTTGACATTTTGATAGTTAACTCCTCCTATTTTGGCTTGCTCGGTAATGGACTTTGTATGTTAATGACTTTGTATAAAATATAATTAAATGCCAAGCTATTTTTTTTAAAATAACTTCTTTGTTTACATGGCTCTCGTATTGAAAGAAAAGCAGGACATAAATACAGAAATGAACCTTAAAGAAAATGAAAGGAGCCAAAGGCTTTACAAAAGTGGTTCTCAACCTCCCTAATGCCGCGACCCCTTAATACAGTTCTCTCATGTTGTGGTGACCCCCAACCAAAACATTATTTTTGTTGCTACTTCACAACTGTAATTTTGCTGCTGTTATGAATTGTCATGTAAGTATGTGATATGCAGGATGTATTTTCATTCACTGGACGAAATTCGGCACAAATGCCTGATATGCCCAAAGTTGAATTCTAGTGGGGTTGAAGGGGAGATTGATGCTGTCATTTGGGAGTTGTAGTTGCTGGGATTTATAGTTCAGCTACAATCAAAGAGCATTCTGAACTCCACCAATGACTGAATTGAACCAATCTTGGCACACAGAACTCCTATGACCAACAGTAAATATTGGGAGGGTTTGATAGGCATTGACCTTGAGTTTTGGAGTTGTAGTTCACCTACATCCAGAGAGCACTGTGGACTTAAACAATGATGGATCTGGACCAAACTTGGCACGAATACTCAACATGCCCAAATGTGAATACTGGAGGAGGTTAGAGATAATAGACCTTGAAATTTGGGAGTTGTAGTTGTTGGGATTTATAGTTCAGCTACAATCAAAGAGCTTTCTGAACTCCAACAATGAGAGAATTGAGCTAAACTTCATACACAGATCCCTCATGACCAATAGAAAATACTGTGTCTTGTGATGGCCTTTGGCGACCCCTCTGATACCCCCTCGCGACCCCCCCAGGGATCCCGACCCCCAGGTTGAGAAACACTGCTTTACAGAATGGTAAGATATTCACCAAAGACATGCAATTAGATGAGTCTTGGAAGTAATAATAGCAGGAACTTTCACAAAGGTTTATGCCAAAGTGGCCTAATACTTATAATATCTCATGTTTTAAATTTAATCTGCTTGCTAGGTGAATTATTAATGGAATAGGGTGACTAGCACTGTTTTTCATGTCTCATATCATGCAGCTAGTGAGAGAGCAGATAAACATGGGTTAGGGAAATTCAGATTTGGAGGCTTTCGGCCAGGTGTCTGTGTGGTTAGTAGCACTGTTTTTTTCTGCACCAGGTGTGGGGAAAATATGGCTTGTGAGATCAACAAATGTAGTCCCTGAAGCCCCTCAAAGCCACACCAGAAGTTCCCTAAAGTCATCAGACTATTTTTTAGAAATTCAGATCATCTAAACCCCCCAATCCCACCTAAACGCAAAATAACTCTAAAGTCCGTGAAAAGTGTTCAACAGGACTACAGGCAATATGCTAATTTACTAGTTGGTAGTTGTACATTTGCACGAACCAATTGTACAGGTGTGCATGATTATGGAGGGAATTAATCTCAGGCCTCAATTGTGTATAAGAATATATTATAGAGGAGGCCAATTATTACTTGTAAATTAAGGTAACTGCCACCAACGTGAGGTATTTGAGGTACCACTGATGAGATCTGGCTTTACAGACGCAGATTAATTGAGATGAGACGGTCTTCAATAAAAGATAACAAGTTTATTGTGTACAAAGCGTATGGTTGCAGGCTGTTAAATAACTTATAGAACTTTCAATATCACTTGGTTTGTAATACAGTCCACTCTTCCAAATAACACAGCTCGTGGCTAACTTTTACTGAGGTGAAGCTCTTTAGTGAACAAAGTTTCCTACTATGAATAGCCTTCCAATTTGATCTTTCCTTGATGAAATCTCTGATCTCTAGTCCTTCCTTGACTAGGGATCCTAACAAGCTTCCTTTAGTCTTCCTTGACTAAAGAAACTGGCCAGGTTTCTCTCTTCAGCCCTTCTAGACTGGAAAACCTGCAGCTGCTCACACACACCTCTCTCCCAGGCTTTTTCAAGCCTCCACACTCACACACACACTGCCCCTTTTCCAAAGACGCACATAACTATTTTCCTGCTTGGCTCCGCCCACTTCTCACTCTCCTGAGCTAGCCTGCCCGGTCTCCTTGGCAACGCTCACTGTGGATTCAAACCAGGTAACTCTAGTTTTAGCTACTGTTACAGACACAAATATATACTCTAACATTTAAACACATACATAGTATCAATGACTTCTGCACAGTAGTGAACCTGTTCGTCATGGAAATTATCCCCTGGTTGTTATGGCCTTCTAAGTGGCAGCCCCTTATCTTTGGAATTCCCTCCTTGCTTTCCTGGTGCTAGCTGAGGACCTTTTTAGTCGCTTGCAGATTTCATAAACTAGTTTTATGGCCACAGAGCTTGGCAGTTCTATCCAAATGTTAGCTGTTAATGTTTGTTTTGATGCTCTTGGTTTCTGGTTTTATTGTGTGTAGTACTCATCAGGGTTTATTCTCTTGTATTTTATGTTCTCAAATTACCTGTACGCTGCCAGGATTCTTGAGCAGATTGGGAGTGTAAAATGATGACGATACATTAGAAACCTTGCCAGGCTTTTCACAAGCGTTGATTCCATCGCCGTTCACCGCTGCTGGGTTTGGAATCTCAATTACTTTCTGTCTACATTGCATTTCTTGGCACCTAGGCAACTAAATGCCTAGGATTTGTCTAGACTGTGTGCCTGTGTGTGTTGATATGTGTGAGAGAGATGGCAGGAAAGGGTGAGGTTGGGATGTCGTGATTTCCCCCCCCCCCCATTTTTAATTCAAATTTTTAACAGCAGAAACACAAACAAAGGAAATAACAATACTCATGCATAGATACATACACATAAACACACTTGAATAACACTTACTTACATACTTACTTACTTTACTTAGGCGATCCCTCGTTTTCCGAGGAGGATTGTCTTTCAGTATTCTTGTGGGTCCATAAGTGACTGTGGAGCCCTATTCTTGCTCTGCATCTTCTTCCGCAGTGAGGGCATTGGTTTCCAGGTGGAAGGCGGTCTCGGTCGGGGTTGGCTTGACGCGCCTTCCTCTTGGCATGCTTCTCCCTTTCACCCTCCATTTGTGCCTCTTCAAATTCTGCAGCACTGCTGGTCACAGCTGACTTCCAGCTGGAGTGGTCAAGGGCCAGGGCTTCCCAGTTCTCAGTGTCAATGCCAGAGTTTTAAAGGTTGGCTTTGAGCCCATCTTTCAATCTCTTTTCTTGCCCACCAACATTACATTTTCCATTCTTGAGTTCGGAGTAGAGCAACTGCTTTGGGAGACGGTGGTCGGGCATCCAGACAACGTAGCTGGATCAGCGGAGTTGATGGCGGAGGACCATCGCTTCAATGCTGGTGGTCTTTGCTTCTTCCAGCACGCTGACATTTGTCCGCTTGTCTTCCCAAGAGATTTTCAGGATTGTCCGGAGGCAGCACTGATGGAATCGTTCTAGGAGTTGCATGTGACGTCTGTAGACAGTTCACGTCTCACAGGCATAGAGCAGGGTTGGGAGGACAATAGCTTTATAGACAAGCACCTTGGCATCCCTACGGATGTCCCGGTCCTCAAACACTCTCTGCTTCATTCAATTTTTTAACAGCAGAAACACAAACAAAGAAAATAACAATACTCGTGCATAGATACATACACATAAACACACTTGAACAACAATTACCTAACTAACTAGGCACATTCTCTTACCAACATACACTTCTATTCTAATTACATGTAACTCTAAAATGCAAACATACATATGCAAAACAGTTTTAAAAGACGTTTCCTGCTTCCCTTCCACTATTTCTCAATAGTTTAACATTTTTCCTTCCACCTTATATCCAGAAAAATACAAGTTATTTTTACATTAACAAATAAATTACCTAACCTGGAATCACAGTGTCCAAGTCTGGGCACTGCAATTGAAGGGAGATGTTGACAAGCTGGAATGTGTCCAGAGGAGCACGACTAAAATGATCAAGGGTTTGGAGAACAAGCCCTGTGAGGAGTGGCTTAAAGAGCTGGGCATGTTTAGCCCGAAGAAGAGAAGGCTGAGTGGAGACATGATGAGGGCCATGTATAAATATGTGAGAGGAAGTCGTAGGGAAGAGAGAGCAAGCTACTTTTCTGCTGCCCTAGAGACTAAAATGCAATGGAGCAATGGCTTCAAACTACAGGAAAGGAGATTCCACTTGAACATTAGGAAGAACTTCCTGACAGTGAGAGCTGTTGAGCAGTGGAACTCTCTTACCCGGGGTGTAGTGGAGGCTCCTTCTTTGGAGGCTTTTAAACAGAGGCTGGATGGTCATCTGTTGGGAGTGATTTGAATGTGATTTTCCTGCTTCTTTGCAGAAAGGGGTTGGATTGGATGGCCCATGAGGTCTCTCTATGATTCTATCTCAAAACTGTCCATGAAGCTTTTTTCCCTTTCCCTTCGATATCTATATAAATAAAAATGTAATGTTCAATTGTGGGATTAACAGAACCACTGGACGAATTGACACCAAATTTGGACACGACACCTAACAACCCAATGTATGTCCTTCACTCAAAAAATTTGATTTTGTCATTTGGGAGTTGTAGTTGCTGGGATTTATAGTTCACCTATAATCAAAGAGCATTCTGAACCCCACCAACAATGAAAGTGAACCAACGTGGCACACAGTTCTCCCATGACCAACAGAAAATACTGGAAGGGTTTGGTGGGCAGTGTCATTTGGTTTTGGAGTTGTAGTTCACTTACATCCAGAGAACACTGTGGACTCAAACAATGATGGATCTGGACCAAACACTACATGAATACTCAATATGCCCAAATGTGGACACTGGTGGAGTTTGGGGAAAATAGAATCTTGACATTTGGGAGTTGTAGTTGCTGGGATTTATAGTTCACCTACAATCACAGAGCATTCTGAACCCCATCCACGGTAGAATTGGGCCAAACGTCCTACACAGAACCTCCATGTGGGCCACAGCAATGTGTGGCAGCGGACAGCTAGTCTATATAAATAAAAATGTAATGTTCGTTTGTGGGATTAACCGAACTCAAAAACCACTGGACGAATTGATACCAAATTTGGACACAAGACACCTAATAAACCCAATGTATGTCCTTCACTCAAAAAAAAAAAAAGATTTTGTCATTTGGGAGTTGTAGTGGGCAGTGCCCTTTGGTTTTGGAGTTGTAGTTCACCTACATCCAGTGATCACTGTGGCCTCAAACAATGATGGATCTGGACCAAACTACATGAGTACTCAATATTCCCAAATGTGAACACTGATGGAGTTTTGGGCAAATAGAAACTTGACATTTGGGAGATGTAGTTGCTGGGATTTATAGTTCACCCATAATCACAGAACATTCTGAACCCCATCAGCGATAGAATTGGGGCAAACTTCCCACACAGAACCCCCATGACCGTCAGAAAATACTTAAGGTCACCCAGTCCAACTCCCTTTACCAGGGCAAGAAAATCATAGAATCATAGAATCAAAGAGTTGGAAGAGACCTCATGGGCCATCCAGTCCAACCCCATTCTGCCAAGAAGCAGGAATATTGCATTCAAATCACCCCTGACAAATGGCCATCCAGCCTCTGCTTAAAAGCTTCCAAAGAAGGAGCCTCCACCACACTCCGGGGCAGAGAGTTCCACTGCTGAACAGCTCTCACAGTCAGGAAGTTCTTCCTAATGTTCAGATGGAATCTCCTCTCTTGTAGTTTGAAGCCATTGTTCCGCGTCCTAGTCTCCAAGGAAGCAGAAAACAAGCTTGCTCCCTCCTCCCTGTGACTCCCTCTCACATATTTATACATGGCTATCATATCTCCTCTCAGCCTTCTCTTCTTCAGGCTAAACATGCCCAGTTCCCTAAGCCGCTCCTCATAGGGCTTGTTCTCCAGACCCTTGATCATTTTAGTCGCCCTCCTCTGGACACATTCCAGCTTGTCAATATCTCTCTTGAATTGTGGTACCCAGAATTGGACACAATATTCCAGATGTGGTCTAACCAAAGCAGAATAGAGGCTTTGGTTAGACCACAAAATGTAATCAAAGCCCTCCTGACAAAGAGCCATCCAGCCATAGATATAGATAGATATAATTCACACACACACAGATATAGTATCATAGATTTGAAAGGGACACCTAAATCAGGACAATTATGCGTTGCATGTTCCATAGTGGACAAACCAGACAATTTCCACATCAACACTGACAAAGAAACAGCAAGAAATACTGTTTACCCACAAGCAGAAAGACATTACATATATTAGAAACCAATACTTTCTAATTACTTTATTTTCTAGATCACCAGACTGGGCCACAGCAACGCGTGGCAGGGGTCAGTTAGTATATATTTATAGAAAGGGTTTCCCTTATGCTAAGAATGTGTCCAGTGATTCAACCTTCAGAGTTGTTGTGATTTCCCATATTTTCACTGACCGATCCCTTATTGTGGGCATTTCTGTCTTTTTCCATTATTGATCAAGAAATGGATATATTCAAATACTTGATCTGGGGTATTTTGGGCTGATTGGGAAGGGGGCTGAATTTGGTGTTGTATTGTGATTTAAATGTTGTGTGAGTGCTGAGGAAATTGCAGGGGGAACATTAATAAACTTCATGAAGATGTTAGAAGACATCCAATAAACTTGGCCAGGAGCTGGAACATTTTATATTAAAGTGTGAATTGTTCAGCGAATGGTTGGAGGAGAAGAGCTGGGATGTGATTAATCCAGTGACAGTTCTTCCGATCCTGGGACTAATTCGTTTAGTTCGGTCTGCCTCTGTGTTATTTCTTTGGCTTTCTCTTCACCACGAGACTAGACAGGATTTGCTTTGTACTAATTTTAACATGCCTTTGGGGTAGAGGGCAAGGCTGGGCTTGGAGAGAAGAGGCAGCCAGGTTCTGTGCCAAATTATCTCCGTCAGTTGATTTTTTTGGTGCCAAATAAAATAAGCCGTTAATGGCAGCTAATCTGTTACAAAGGAAATATAATTAGAACAAGCTTTTTAAGAACTTGTCCTAACTTGGACTTATTTCTGTGTCTGGTGAGAAGTGTTATAAAACAATTTGGAGATGGTACATGACTCCAATAATGTTAAGTTATTATCATAGAAGCACCCTACAACATCATTGGAGGTGCAATAAGGAAACAGCGACTTATATACATTTATGGTGAGAGTGTGAAAAGATTTAAAAAATGAGATAAAGTATTTGTTGAAATTATTGACATACGATCGATTAATCTACAATTTTTTTTTGCAAATAAAGCATTTCTATTAAATTTTGAGGACATAATATTGAAATGGAAGAAGAAAGAGTTAATAGTAATTTTTGTTACCACTTTAAGATTAGTTATAGCCAAAAAATGGCATTAAAATTATCATTATGAAATTGATGATTGGTACATTGATGATTAGGAGCCCCTGGTGGCGCAGTGGATTATAGCACTGAGCTGCTGAGCTTGTTGATCGAAAGGTCGCAGGTTCAATTCCGGGGAGCGGCGTGAGCTTCCGCTGTCAGCCCTAGCTTCTGCCAACCTAGCAGTTCGAAAACATGCAAATGTGAGTAGATCAATAGGTACCGCTCTGGCGGGAAGGTAACGGCGCTCCATGCAGTCATGCCGGCCACATGACCTTGGAGGTGTCTGTGGACAACGCTGGCTCTTTGTCTTAGAAATGGAGATGAGCACCACACCCCAGAGTCAGACATGACTGGACTTAATGTCAGGGGACTACCTTTACCTTTACCTACATTGATGATTGGTACAGATTACTTACTGGGGCTAGCAATAGGGAGCATACCACACCCTTATTAAAGCAGCTCCACTGCTACTAACAGGTTTCTTGGGCCCAATTCAAAGTACAGGTTATTACCTATAAAGCTCTATACGTTTCAGGTCCAACTTAACTTCGAGACCACATCTCCTTCTATAAACTGGCACGGACCCTAAATTCTGCCGGGTGGGCCCTCCGCTCAATCCCACCTCCGTCTCAAGTGTGTTGGTTGATGCGAAATGTTTTAATTGTTTTATGTTATTGCGGGCATCAAATTGTGCCATTTGTAAACCACCCTGAGTCGCCCTTGGGCTGAGAATGGCGGTATATAAATATGGCAAATAAATAAATAAACAAACAAATAAATCCATATATTTGTACATAAGCCAGTGTTTCTCAACCTTCCTAATGCCCTGACCCCTTAATACAGTTCCTTATGTTGAAATGACACCCAATCATAGAATTATTTTTGTTGCTACTTTAAACTCTAATTTTGCTACTGTTATGAATCGTAATGTAAATATCCGATATGCAGGATCTATTTTCATTCACTCAACCAACTTTGGCACAGATACTCAATACACCCAAATTTTAATACTGGTGGGGATTGGGGGGGGGGGGGGGGCGAGGACTGATTTTTTGTCATTTGGGAGTTGTACTTACTGGGATTTATAGTTAACTTACAATCAAAGAGCATTTTGAACTCCAACAATGATGGATTTGAACCAAACTTGGCACACAAAACTCCAAACAGAAAATACTGGTAGGGTTTGGTGGTCATTGACCTTGAGTTTTGGAGCTGTAGTTAACGTACATCCAGAGAGCACTGTGGACTCAAACAATGACGAATCTGGACCAAACTTGGCACGAATCCTCAATATGCCCAAATATGAACATTGGTGAAGTTTGGGGAAAATAGACCTTGAGATTTGGGAGTTGTAGTTGCTGGGATATATAGTTCACCTACAATCAAAGAGTATTCTGACCCACACCAACGATAGAATTGGGTCAAACTTCCCACACAGAATTAACAGAAAATACTGATGATCTTGGGTGACCCTCAGGTTGAGAAATGCCGATATAAGCCCCATTTAGGGGTTAAGATCTTCAGGGAGGTTCCGTTTTAGCCTTCATCACCCTCACATTTCATGTTGTTGATTAACTTCAGGCTATTAATATCTTGTTTAACGTTATTTTAATAAGCCACAATAACAACAAGGTAGTTGTTATTAAATATGGGAATTTGATTGTACTTAATTGTACTTCTTTAGTAATTCAGTAATTGCAGTTGGCTCTGTGAATGCATGGAGGTTTTAATCAGATTGGAACGTATCTATTGGTTAGTTTATACATTTATGATGGAGGGTCTGCATTGTGGTGTGTATCCCGTGGGCATTTTAGGTTGCTTCCTTGTTGCCTTCTTCAAAGTGAATACGATGGTTATGCTGGAAATAATTTCAGCCAGTGCTGTTCTTCATATGCTTGTATGCTGTTTAAATCAGGCGCATGGAAGGAATCTTTGAGTATTTGAATCTTTGGGGTATAATGATTTCCATTCATTCATTCATTCATTCATTCATTCATTCAAACATCTTCCTACTAAAATCAATGCCCCTTTACATATTTTCCCCCTTGAGAACACTTGATAATTTTCATACATGTTTTCAGCAGGGAAATTACATTGGGCATCTGTGATAAAACAATTAGAAATATAGAGCCAGTGTTCTTTGGGAAGGCATAGGCACCAGTGTCTTCAAGTAGGTATTGATCTACCAATAGATATTTTGTGTAAGTAACACATATTCTGGGTTGTTGTAGGTTTTTTCGGGCTATATGGCCATGTTCTAGAGGCATTACCTCCTGACGTTTCGCCTGCATCTATGGCAAGCATCCTCAGAGGTAGTGAGGTCTGCTGGAACTAGGAAAAAAGGGTTTATATATATGTGGAATGAAAAGGGTGAGACAAAGGACTCTTGTCTGCTGGAGCTAGGTGTGAATGTTTCAACTGACCACCTTGATTAGCATATAATGGCCTGACAGTGCCTAGAGCAATCTTTTGTTGAGAAGTGATTAGATGTCCTTGTTTGTTTCCTCTCTGTTGTTGTGCTGTTGTAATTTTAGAGTGTTTTTTTTAATACTGGTAGCCAGATTTTGTTCATTTTCATGGTTTCCTCCTTTCTGTTGAAATTGTCCACATGCTTGTGTATTTCAATGGTTTCTCTGTGTAGTCTGATATGATGGTTTTCAGAGTAGTCCAGCATTTCTGTGTTCTTCAATAATATGCTGTGTCCAGGCTGGTTCATCAGGTGCTCTGCTATGGCTGACTTCTCTGGTTAAAGTAGTCTGCAGTGCCTTTCATGTTCCTTGATTCGTGTTTCGGTGCTGCGTTTGGTGGTCCTTTGTAGACTTGTCGACAGCTGCATGGTACACGGTAGACTCCCACGGAGATTTAATCACCTCTCAACAAAAGTTTGCTCTAGACACTGTCAGGCCATTATATGCTAATCAAGGTGGTCAGTTGAAACATTCACACCTAGCTCCAGCAGACAAGAGTCCTTTGTCTCACCCTGGTCATTCCACAGATATATAAACTCTTTTTCATAGTTCCAACAGACCTCACTACCTCTGAGGATGCTTGCCATAGATGCAGGTGAAACGTCAGGAGAGAATGCCTCTAGACCATGGCCATATAGCCTGAAAAAACCTACAACAACCCAGTGATTCCGGCCATGAAAGCTTTTGACAATACATCAACACATATTCTATTGTGCCAGCTCAGAATGCCACGATGCTTTGTAAAGTTGTGAAGGCAGTCTCTTAAATCTAAATGAATGAATGTGTTTCACTTTATTATTAATAACATTTGCATATGAGTAAAACAATATTTTTCAGGCAAGAACTATACCTCGTTAGAGGAAACATTCCCTTTTGTCTGAGGGCCCTTCCAGACAGTCCCTATATCCCAAGATCTGATCTCAGGTTTTCTGCTTTAAACTGGATTATATGAGTCCGCACTGCCAGATAATCTGGAATAAACAGAAAACCTGGGATTGAATCCTGGGCTATAGGGCCTATCTGGAAGGACACTGAGAGTGGCTGATATAGGGAAGTCATGCTACCCCTCTATTCTATTCTGCCTTGGTCAGACCACACCTGGAACCACACTGCGTTCAATTCTGTGCACCGGAATTGAAGGGAGATGTTGACACGCTGGAACGTGTCCAGAGGAGGGTATTTATTTATCGTGTCAGGAGCAATAATAATATAATAATAAAACTTTATTTGTACCCCGCTACCATCTCCCCAAGGGCCTCGGTGTGGCTTACATGAGGCCAAGCCCGCAGTACATCAATAAACGAAGGCAATAACAAAGAATCAATATAAAACAGTTAAAATAAATATCATAAACAAAAAAATACACCATAAACAAGGAGCAAGCCAAACAGCTGTATTGCATTTTAACAAACAGACAAATAATTCAACAAATAAACAAAACACAAAGTTTGCAAGCTTGGTAGTTGATTAAATGTCCTTTGACCAGCAGCTGGCCACTTGGAGTTCCTCTGGTGTTACTATAAGAAGGTCCTCCATTGTGCATGTAGCAGGGCTCAGGTTGCATCGCAGCAGATGGTCTGTAGTTTGCTCTTCTCCACACTCACATGTCATGGATTCCACTTTGCAGCCCCATTTCCAGAGGAGGGTGACTCCAAGGACGAAGGGTCTGGAGAACAAGCCCTATGAGGAGCAGCTTGAAGAGTTGGGCATGTTTAGCCTGCAGAAGATAATACTGAAAGGAGACATGATGAGGGCCAGGGATCAAGAGGTGAGGGGAAGTCATAGGGAGGAGGAAGCAAGCTTGTTTTCTGCTGCCCTGGAGACTAGGACGCGGAACAATGGCTTCAAACTACAGGAAAGGAGATTCCACCTGAACATTAGGGAGAACTTCCTGACTGAGAGAGCTGTTCAGCAGTGGAACTCTCTGCTCTGGAATGTGGTGGAGGCTCCTTCTTTGGAGGCTTTTAAGCAGAGGCTGGATGTCGGGGTTGCTTTGAATGGAAGTTTCCTGCTTCTTGTTAGGGGGTTGGACTGGATGGTCCACGAGGTCTATCCCAACTCAGTGATTCTATGATTCTTAGGCAAGAGATTTCAAGCCCAACTTAAGGTACATGCACATACACACGAACTCTCTCTGTTACTTGGAATAGTCCAGAGGCTGGTGGCACATATGGTGAATTTTGCAAAATAGCTATGAATATTACCTAAATTGCTTTACAGTAGGAGCAGTTCAGCAGTGGAGCCAGTCGCCTAAAGAGATGGTGGGTCCCTTTTCTCGACATCTACTTGCTGGTGGCATTTAAACTGGAGATCCTTTGCTGTGCGTGGCATTAGGTTTTATGGGCCAAGAGATCCCTTTCAATCCTATGATTCTTTGTCTGTGTCCATGTATAACAACAGTATTATTTTGAGGCCCAGGATTAATGTGGAGAGATTTATTTATCGAGTCATCAGCAACCAGTCAATTATATTACATTTCTAACAGAACAAAGCAAACAAACAGACAAAATACAAAAATACAAAATACAGAATACAAAATTTGTGAGTTTGGTAGTTGATTAGATGTCCTTTGACCAGTATCTGGCCACTTGGAGTGCTTCTGGTGTTGCCGCAAGAAGGTCCTCCACTGTGCATGTGGCAGGGCTCAGGTTGCATTGCAGCAGGTGGTCAGTGGTTTGCTCCTCTCCACACTCACATGTCAAGGATTCCACTTTGTAGCCCCATTTCTTGAGGTTGGCTCTGCATCTTGTGGTGCCAGAGCGCAGTCTGTTCAGTGCCTTCCAAGTCGCCCAGTCCTCTGTGTGCCCAGAGGGGAGTCTCTCATTTGGTATCAGCCATTGGTTGAGGTTCTGGGTTTGAGCCTGCCACTTTTGGACTCTCACTTGCTGGGGTGTTCCAGCGAGTGTCTCTGTAGATCTTAGAAAACTATTTCTAGATTTAAGTCGTTGACGTGCTGGCTGGTAGCCAAACAGGGGATGAGCTGGAGATGTCTCTGCTTTGGTCCTTTCACTATTGGCTGCTACTTCCCTGCGGATGTCAGGTGGCAGTGTAATTTCTCCAGTGGTGTAGGGCACAGACACCCCGTGATAATGCGGCATGTCTCATTAAGAGCCACATCCACTGTTTTAGTGTGGTGAGATGTGTTCCACACTGGGCATGCATACTCAGCAGCAGAGTAGCACAGCGCAAGGGCAGATGTCTTCACTGTATCCGGTTGTGATCCCCAGGTTGTGCCAGTCAGCTTTCGTATGATGTGTATGTGGAGTATAATTCGTATGTGGAGAGATGGTTGTAAGGTACTGTTGACGTGAATTGGCATCCTGTTGAAATATGTTTTTGAATCACACACAAAGCCTCTCTTCCATATGAATGCCCACAACAGTAATATTATTGTTTTTGGTTGTGTAGAAGTGCTGGTTGGAGCTATTTGTTGAGAGAGAAGCAGTCGTTAGAGAGGCAAATGGTTCATGGACTCTAGAATTGGTTTTGAATTTATATCTGGAATTGAAATTGAACCTAGTAGTAGTGGAAATAGAGAGGGAGGTTTTTTCTCGAAACCAATGTGCGCCTGTAAGATGTTAAAAACGGTCATTATAATACATTGTGCAATACTTTTGGTTGACAGTTGCTGTAATTCATTCTTCATTGAGAACGTTTAATCTCTGCAGTAAAAAAGCAATTGAGCATTCAGTATCCTGTGAAAATATGTCATTTCTGTGTCAGTCATGGGAATATCTTTTGGCTTAAAACAATCTGGAATGTAATGTTTCTCCTTCATTATTTATCAGTGACTACACATAGATATTAGTCTGTCGCATCTAGTGCAGCATGATAAGCATTGTTTGTCCTATTCACTTTCCTGGCAATTTCAGATCGTATTGTTTATCATCAGTTTATGTATCTGGAGCAGTCCTTGTGCTTGAGATTTTTGTGGGTTGCAAGACCGACCGCTCAGTATTTTGTCTGCTGCAGAATTAGGGCTTAGCTTGCCTCTTTGGTACTATAATTGTATCTTGTTGCGATTGAACATTTTTTGGCTTTGCATATCACTTACCATGATTTTGAATGCATAATCCACTGTGCAGAAATTTACCAACTGACCAAATAGTCTGAACATAAACGAAAGGCTTATTGTTACGGTCCACAAACTATAACCACAGTTGTGGAAAGTTTAGGCTATACTTCAGTTATTTGGTTTAAGCTCCTGGTCTGCCGAGAAGACAATAACAACAACAACAACAACAACAACAACAACAATAATAATGTATTGTTGAAGGCTTTCATGGCCGGAATCACTGGGTTGTTGTAGGTTTTTTCGGGCTATATGGCCATGTTCTAAAGGCATTTTCTCCTGACGTTTCGCCTGCATCTATGGCAAGCATCCTCAGAGGATGCTTGCCATAGATGCAGGCGAAACGTCAGGAGAAAATGCCTTTAGAACATGGCCATACAGCCCGAAAAAACCTACAACAACCCAATAATAAAAAAAACTTTATTTATACCCTGCCACCATTTCCCCAATAAATGAGTGTGTGTGTGTGTGTGTGTGTCTGTCTGTCTGTCTGTCTATCTATCTATCTATCTATCTATCTATATCAGTGTTTCTCAATTTGGAGGTCGGGACCCCTGGAGGGGTCGTGAGGGGGTGTGTGAGGGGCCAAAGACCATCAGAAAACACAGTATTTTCTTTTGGTCGTGGAGGTTCTGTGTGGGGAGTTTGGCCCAATTCAATCGTTGGTAGTGTTCAGAATGCTCTTTGATTGTAGGTAAACTATAAATCCCAGCAACTACAACTCCCAAATGTCAAGGTCTATTTTCCCCAAACTCCATCAGTGTTTACATTTGGGCATATTGAGAATTCATGCCAAGTTTGGTCCAGATCCATCATTGTTTGAGTTTACAGTGCTCTCTAGATGTAGGTGAACTACCACTCCAAAACTCAAGGTCAGTGCCCACCAGACCCTTCCAGTATTTTCTGTTGGTCATGGGAGTTCTGTGTGCCAAGTTTGACTCAATTCCATTGCTGGTAGAGTTCAGAATGCTCTTTGATTGTAGGTGGACTATAAATCCCAGCAACTACAACTCCCAAATGACAAAACCAGTCCTTCCCCAACCCCACCAGTATTAAAATTTGGGCATTTTGGATATTTGTGCCAGATTTGTTCCAGTGAATGAAAATACATACTGCATACCAGATATTTACATTAGGAATCATAACAGCAGCAAAATGACAGTTATGAATTAGCAACAAAAATAATTTTATGGTTGGGGGGGGGGGGTCACCATAACACGAGGAAGTGTATTAAGGGGTCGGGGACATTAGGAAGGTTGAGAACCACTGATCTATATAAATAAAAATGTAATGTTCATTTATGGGATTAACATAACTCAAAAACCACTGGACGAATTGACACCAAATTTGGACACAAGTCACCTATTAAGCCAACGAGTGACCATCACTCATAAAAACACTGAAAAACACAGCAGAAGGGACTTAAAAAGCCAACAAAGCAAAAAGATGCTACAGCGCATGTGCAAAAATGACTCCCCCGGCAAACAACACACACAATAGCATATCCACACTCTCTTCTGGACTACAGCTCCCAGCATCCCCTAGAACAGGCCCTTTAGGGGAGGAGGATGATCTAAATGCACTTTCTTCTCCTTGGATTTCTTTGAGAGCATCCCATTCCCTGCATATTTCCAATTTCCTATTCCTGGAGTGCAAATCTCAGCAATCCACCAGATAGATAAGGTAGATAGATTGGATGTAGAGAGATAGGTAGGTAGATATATTGATCAGGAGGACTGCTGGGAGTTGCAGTCCAAGAATAGGTAGAGAAGGAAGAAAGGTGAGAAAGAGGAAAGAAAAGGGGAGGAAGGGAAGAGGAAGAGAAGGAAGAAGAAAAGGGGAGGGAGGAAAAAGAGAAAGAAAGAAGGAGAGAAAGAGGGAGGGAAGGTTGGCCACAGCAATGTGTGTCGGGTACAGCTAGTGTGTGTGTGTATACATATAAGTTCTTCCCTTTGGGTTTCACCGGCAATGCTGGCAATATTCTGCACTACTGTTTGTGTTGTGAAGCTAGCAATATTTGTTTTTGGCATGCACCAGTTGTAGCACTTTCTCTTGTAAAGTTGTTTGAGAGGAGAGAGAGAGGTGGCCCAAGATCTCTTCCTGCTCAGATAAGGCTTGTTTGTGCTTCCAAAGTCTGTCTGTTTGCTATCAATTACCATCGGGCTGCCAGCGGAATTGATAACGCAGGTGCTCTTTGCACATTTAGATTCACAGACCTGTGCTCTTCTTGAAAGGTCAGTGCTTAGAGAAAACAAGACCAAATTAGGGCTCTGAATCTGTATTTAGTAATTGGCATTTGTATTCTGGATTGTTTCACAGTGCTTGAACATTTGCTGTCTTCCATCGCAGCTCAAAAATTGAATTGGGGCAGTGACCTGTAATGAATAATATTGATACGAACATTTCTCTTGTCTAGGTTCTTGTGGGTTTTTTCGGGCTATATGGCCATGTTCTAGAGGCATTTCTCCTGATGTTTCGCCTGCATCTATGGCAAGCATCCTCAGAGGTAGTGAGGTCTGTTGGAACTAGGGAAAAGGGGTTTATATAGCTGTGGAATGACCAGGGTGGGACAAAGGACTTTTGTCTGCTGGAGCTAGGTGTGAATGTTTCAACTGACCACCTTGATTAGCATTTGATTGCCTGGCAGTGCCTGGAGCAATCTTTTGTTGAGAGGTGATTAGATGTCCTTGTTTGTTTCCTCTCTGTTGTTGTGCTGTTGTAATTTGAGAGTTTTAAATACTGTTTAGCCAGATTTTGTTCAACAAAATTTAGTTTATTTTACTCATAGAACATGTTAGAACCAAACTCTGTAGTGTGCAATCCTATACTTATGTACTATGTACAAATACCAGTGGAGTGGATTGCATATTTATGTTCTGTTTCGTTATTTATTTCTTGAATAAGTATTCTATATCCGGAACTCCAGAATCCAAAATTGGGTGGCTGAGGTAGTGACACTTTTGCTTTCCGATGGTTCACAGTGCAGAAAATTTGTTTGATGCACATACTTATTAACAATATTGCATAATGTGTGTATGCATGTGAAACATAGATGAACTTCATGCCTACACTTGGTTCCCAGCTCCAAGATATTTTAGTATGTATGTATATATATGTATATGCAAAAGCAGATATTCAAAAATCTGAAAAAAAAATCCAAAACACTTTTGATTTCAAACATTTCAAAAAAAAGGGATAATCAACTTGCATTACAATAGTTCGTTCCTGTTCTATAGCACAAAATCTCAGGGTGGCTTATAAGTGAAATCAATATAAAGAGATTGTGAAAGGTTAAAACATTTATTAAAGATTAATATAATATTAATATTTCAGTTTATCATTTTTTAAATTTAAAAACGTAAAACAACCAACCTTTAAGTACACAAACTGGGTGATCAGCCCTGGTGAAGCAGTCCATTCTGTGATTTATTCAGTATCTTTAAAAAATGAAGGCAATTGACTGATGCTACATATTCAATTCTTGCTCCTAAAAGTGTCTGGGTGCCTACATAAGCATTCAAGGGCTGTGATGAAAGGGATGCGCTGGTTGCCAATGTACAGCTTCTGTACCAGATTCATGGTACACAACAGTTTGAGAGATTGTCTTACTCTATAATCAAGAGGATCAATCTAGACCTGGTAGACCACTGTAATCTTGAGAAAAATTCCCCCTCAATACAATAGATGTGTATAACGGCAGCATGATATTGGGCGTTTTAATTTTGCTTGTCTTTGGGATGGCCTTGGAAAAGCACTTATGAAACCATGACCGGATGCTACATGTTTAGTTTCTTTTCGCAGGCTTACTGGGCCTTCAGGCTACGTGACCGATGGACCTGGGAACTATAAATACAAGACAAAATGCACCTGGCTCATTGAAGGAAGGTGAGTACCAAATCCTTGTTTCTACTGAACCTGAGATTGTTTTGCTTTTGTACTGTCAAAGATTGTAGACCTTTTTGAGTAACAAATCCTCGTTTCTATGGGACCTGAGATTGTTTTGCGTTTGTGCTGTCAAAGATTGTAGACTTTTTCATAGACTTCATCACTTCAAATATAAATGTGTAGAAGATGGGCAGGAGCACTGTTTCTAAATTGGAAACGCTTTACTCATGAATCATTCTAATGAAGATATTTGAGGTACTGTTTGATGGTCCATGAAATCTTACCTAATACATAGATCACATGTTGGTGGACTTTGTTGTTCATTTGTTCAGTCGCTTCCGACTTTTCGTGACTTCATGGACCAGCCCACACCAGAGCTCCCTGTCGGCCGTCACCACCCCCAGCTCCTTCAAGGTCAATCCAGTCACTTCAAGGATGCTATCCATCCATCTTGCCCTTGGTCAGTCCTCTTCCTTTTTCGTTCCATTTTCCCCAGAATAATTGTCTTCTCTAAGCTTTTCTTTCTTCTCATCTTCATTTTTGTCTCTACTATTCTTCCCTTCAATGAGCAGTCGGGATTTATTTCCTGAAGTATGGACTGGTTGGATCTTCTCGCTGTCCAAGTAACTCTCAGAACTTTCCTCCAGCACCACAGTTCAAAGTTGGTGGACTATGGATGCATAAAAAGAGCCTGTATACTTTTTCTTTATTTGTAGGAACTATCCCTGGGATATTTGAAATAATACAACTAATAATTCAGTGGCCACGGGGAATAGTGCAGAGGGGTTTAAATCTCACCAGCAGGTCCTTCCATAGGTTTTGGCTGAACATGAGCAGAGACAGAAAAAGACCTGAACAGTAAGACCTTCCAGTGACCATTGTCATAATTGTGACAATCTGGATGGCTTTTCTAAAAACTGAGATTGTGGTGGACTTACTCCCTGATCATTGTCCTTTGTCCATGAGTATTCCTGGCGTCTCCGGTCCCTCAGTTGTGGAAAGACAAGTGGAAAGATCAGTCTCCCGCTCTCCTCTGATCTTCACTTTCTGCGTCACAATTTCACTGTCCGGTTTCCATGTGCCAGAGGCAAGAGAGAGAGAGTTTGGACTTCACACAGTTTCCTTATGTGCATGAAAAGTCAGTTTCCCCAAAGAAACCTTGGGCTTCTCTGATGTTGTCCCAGATTCACATTTTCTCAGACGAGTCTTCAAAGAAAACGTTGACCTTTTAGGAAGGGTTGTTCAAGCTGTGAAGTGGAGCTTTTGTGAACTGCGCGGGTATTTAATCTCCTGCAGCTATTTCTGCTAAGGGATTTCTTTTCAAAGAATGGCAAGCCTTACTATCCAACCTCCTGAGGGGGGCTTATGCCTATATTTAGTTGTGATTCTTTGTAGGAGCTTTTACGCTGAATTATGGCAAACACAACCTGCATTATAAAGGCCCAGAATAGTGCATTTGTGCCTGTGCGTGTGGGTTAGACGAGTCACGAGAGGGTTGTGACACAACATGTTGTTTATATACTATTGACATTTCCTTACAGGATTTTGCTCAGAAGAGCAGCAAACTTCACTCACGAGACCATTCTCTGTGTAGTTAGCTGCGTTGACGTGTTTTGGATGCATCATTCTTTTAGAAACATCTCATTGGCAGTGCTCAGAAAAGTTACATTTCCAGGTTCCAGAATCCTCTAGGACAGTGATAACCCAATCTTTTTTTGACCAGGGATCACTTGACCAGGAACCACTTTGACCAGGGACCATGTTCCAACATTAGTACCAAAAGGGTTACGAATCAGTTTTTGATCAACTTTAGATTCGGTTTGGTTATTTGGGGTGCTGATTCAGAAAATTGCATTTGATAGACCACATCAGCTCTAGTTTCTGATACAGAACATACGCCATCCAGTAGTCGCCATCTGCTCACCCAGAGAAAACCATATTTAATAAGCCTCAGCACTATAAGAAGGTTTTGTGAGACCACTTGCTCTCGTTGCAATGATGTAGTAACGGTGAGGCCGTGAACCATATTTTAGTTCTTGTGGACCACTGGTAATCCATGGACCACAGGTTGGGCACTACTGCTTTAGGAAGTTGTGGCCATTGGAGTCAAGGAAGTAACTCTTTCAGGCAGTTGTTTGTTTCATTTCTTGATGGGAAGGAACTGGATGTAAATGATCAGTTTGACTACATTGCTTTCTGAAGTAGCTGTTGCACTCCAGGACAGGAAAAAGCCCTCTGATTTTAAAACACACCACACGTTGAGTGAAGAAACAAATCCTTTTTATTGAAGTTTAGTAAAATAGCCAGTAGAAAGAAATGCTTGTAAGAAAATAGGAAAGTTCCAAAAAGTAAAAGGTCAGCAAAATGCGGTAACTCAAAGCAATGTCCACAAAAGATATAAAAGCAATCCAAGGCAGTATTTATCCAGATAGGAATCAACAGGATGCAAAGACAATCCAAACGCTGCTAATCGACACCAAAAGGCTAGAAGTATCCACAAGAACAAGACCCTTTAAACAGGATTTCCATGGCACATGAACTTGATTTCCAAATGATGCCTGATCTAACAGGTTTTCCCTTGAAGCAAAACTTATATTCCAAAACCCAGAAACTGGTTTTGTTTTCCCCCACCCTTGGCTCTTATCTGATGAAGCCTTTCAGAGCGACGTAAACCTTGAGTTTGTTGTCGGTCGTGGCTGAACTCCAGCCACCTGTTTTTCAACTCCCTGTCTGGCTGCTCATTAAAATTCCCAGGTGTCAGATTGTTTTCCAAACCCAAATCTTGAGAGCTCACAGAAAGAGGGAGTAAACCATCATCCTTAAGCCCAGCAGGAATATTCTCATGAGAAACTGCCCTTTGCACTGGGGCCTCTCTGTCATTGTCTGCAAGAAAATCATTGACCAAACTATCTCCATCTTGCACCTCAATCTCGGCACCATCATTTCCCTCATCATTTCTCACAGTATTGTCCACATCATTGCCCATATCAGAAGCATCATGATCATCCTGGAACACAAACACAGGCTGATTCCCAACAGTAGCCAAGCAGCTTCATGTGTGTGGCGGAGATGTCTTTGTGCCATTGTGAGGCCATGTAGGCTAACAATGTTTTGGGATATGGTGCAAGCCTTATTTAGTCTTTGGATGGGAGGCTACCATGGACTACTGCCAGAGATCCTTCGTAGGCCTAAGAAAGAGCCCTATCTAAAACTTAGAAGAGCTCCTACGGCCATTGGTCAGCAAACTCCCTCCATGTCTTGCCGTGTGCGTGCTCATCTCCTCGTGGGAGTTTGCAAGGTGAGACGAAAGGGGAGGCCTCTTCCTTTCGCCGCACGCACACCTCCCTGCTTCTCTCGCTGCACACACCTCCACGAGGAGGGAGTCCACATGGCAAGATATAGAGGGAGGTGCAAGCGTGCCCGGCGAAACATCAGGGAGTCTGTGTATGCCTCGCTCCCTCCTCATTCAGTCATTCCAATGTGAATGACTGAAAGAGAACTGCAGCCTTGTTGTGGATTCATTCTACTTGAAGGCATGTCTTTGGTGTTCAGAGATCTTTTCTCACTCACAGACTGAATGAAAGTGAATATTTTTTTTTCTATTCTATCCTCTGGTTTCCTCTAACTCCTCATTTTTATAATGGAGGTGGCAAAACCCCTTTCATTTTTTTGTGCTTGATATATATAGAGGAACAGGCAATATAATACTACTACTAATAATATGGAAGAAACATTAACAACCTTAGATATGCAGATGACACCACTTTGATGGCCAAACGTGAGGAGGAGCTGAGGAGCCTTCTAATCAAGGTGAAAGAAGAAAGCGCAAAAGCTGGGTTGCAGTTAAACATTAAAAAACCCAAGATTATGGCAACAAGAATGATTGACAACTGGCAAATAGAGGGAGAAAATGTGGAGGCCGTGATAGACTTCGTATTTCTAGGGCTGAAGATTACTGCAGATGCAGAAGGCAGCCAGGAAATCAGGAGACGCTTACTTCTTGGTAGGAGAGCAATGACCAATCTTGATAAAATAGTGAAGAGTAGAGACATCACATTGGCAATGAAGGTCCTCATAGTCAAAGCAATGGTATTCCCCGTAGTCACTTATGGATGTGAGAGCTGGACCTTATGGAAGGCTGAGCGAAGGAAGAGAGATGCTTTTGAACTGTGGTGTTGGAGGAAAGTTCTGAGAGTGCCTTGGACAGCGAGAAGATCCAACCAGTCCAT